>NW_020838061.1:2150875-2231897 GCF_003676395.1 Aethalodelphis obliquidens
CCTTTCTTTCTTTCTTTCTTTCTTTCTTTCTTTCTTTCTTTCTTTCTTTCTTTCTTCTTCTACTAATTCTTTCTTTGTACTTTTTCTCCCTTTTATTCTGAGACGTGTGGATGTAAGGCTCTTGTTGCTGCAGCCAAGAGTCACTGCTGTGCCTCTGAGGTGCGCAAGCCAACTTAGGACACTGGTCCACAAGAGACCTCCCAGCTCCACATAATATCAAACAGCGAAAATCTCCCAGAGATCTCCATCTCAACACCAGCAGCCAGCTTCACTCAACAACCAGCAAGCTACAGTGCTGGACACCCTATGCCAAACAACTAGCAAGACAGGAATACAACCCTAACTGTTAGCAGAGAGGCTGCCTAAAATCATGATAAGTCCACAGACACCCCAAAACACACGACCACACGTGGATCTTCCCACCAGAAAGACAAGATAGAGCCTCATTCACCAGAACACAGGCACTAGTTCCCTCCACCACGAAGCCTACACAACCAACAGAACCAACTTTAGACACTGGGGGAAGACACTAAAAACAATGGGAACTACGAACCTGCAGCCTGCAAAAAGGAGACCCCAAACACAGTAAGAAAAGCAAAATGAGAAGACAGAAAAACACACAGCAGTTGAAGGAAAAAGATAAAAACCCACCAGACCTAACAAATGAAGAGTAAATAGGCAGTCTACCTGAAAAAGAATTCAGAATAATGATAGTAAAGATGATCCAAAATATTGGAAATACAATAGACAAAAGGCAAGAAACATTTAACAAGGACCTAGAAGAACTAAAGATGAAACAAGCAATGATGAACAACACAATAAATGAAATTAAAAATACTTTAGATGGGATCAATAGCAGAATAACTGAGGCAGAAGAACGGGAAAGTGATGTGGAAGATAAAATAATGGCAATAACTACTGCAGAGCAGAATAAAGATAAAAGAATGAAAAGAACTGAGGACAGTCTCAGAGACCTCTGGGGCAACATTAAACACACCAACACTCGAATTATAGGGGTTCCAGATTAAGAGAAAAGGAAAGGGACTGAGAAAATATTTGAAGAGATTATAGTTGAAAACTTCCCTAAAATGGGAAAGGAAATAGTTAATTAAGTCCAGGAAGCACAGAGAGTGCTATACAGGATAAATCCAAGGAGAAATATGCCAAGACACATATTAATCAAACTGTCAAAAATTAAATACAAAGAAAACATATTAAAAGCAGCAAGGGAAAAACAACAAATAACACACAAGGGAATCCCCATAAGGTTAACCGCTGACCTTTCAGCAGAAACTCTGCAAGCCAAAAGGGACTGGCAGGATATATTTAAAGTGATGAAGGAGAAAAACCTGCAACCAAGACTGCTCTACCCAGCAAGGATCTCATTCAGATTTGGTGGAGAAATTACAACCTTTACAGACAAGCAAAAGCTGAAAGAGTTCAGCACCACCAAACCAGCTTTTCAACAAATACTAAAGGAACTTTTCTAGGCAAGAAACAGAAAAGAAGGAAAAGACCTACAATAACAAACACAAAACAACTAAGAAAATGGGAATAGAAACATCTGTATCCATAATTACCTTAAATGTAAATTGACTAAATGCTCCCATCACAGAAACAGATTGGCTGAATTGATACAAACACAAGACCCATATATATGCTGTCTACAAGACACCCACTTCAGACCTAGACACACATACAGACTGAAAGTAAGGGGATGGAAAAAGTTATTCCAAGCAAATGGAAACAAAAAGAAAGCTGGAGTAGCAGTTCTCATATTAGACAAAATAGACTTTAAAATAAAGACTATTTGAAAGACAAAGTAGGACACTACATAATGATCAAGGGATCGATCCAAGAAGAAGATATAACAATTGTAAATATTTATGCACCCAAAATAGGAGTACCTCAATACATAAGGAAAATACTAACAGCAATAAAAGGGGAAATCGACAGTAACACATTCATAGTAGGGGACATAAACACCCCACTTACACCAATGGACAGATCATCCAAAATGAAAATAAATAAGGAAACACAAGCTTTATATGATACATTAAACAAGATGGACTTAATTGATATTTATAGGACATTCCATCCAAAAAAACAGAATATACATTTTTCTCAAGTACTCATGGAACATTCTAAAGGATAGATCATATCTTGTGTCACAAATCAAGCCTTGGTAAATTTAAGAAAATTGAAGTTGTATCAAGTATCTTTTCTGATCACATGCTATGAGACTAGATATCACTTACAGGAAAAGATCTCTAAAAAATACAAACACATGGAGGCTAAACAATACACTACTTACTAACGAAGTGATCACTGAAGAAATAAAAGAGGAAATGAAAAAATACCTAGAAACAAATGATAATGGAGACACGATGACCCAAAACCTATGGGATGCAGCAAAAGCAGTTCTACAAGGGAAGTATTTAGCAATACAATCCTACCTTAAGAAGCAGGAAACATCTCGAATAAACAACCTAACCTTGCACCTAAAGCAATTAGAGAAAGAAGAACAAAAAAATCCCGAAGTTAGCAAAAGGAAAGAAAGCATAAAGGTCAAATCAGAAATAAATGATAAAGGAATGAAGGAAACGATAGCAAAGATCAATAAAACTAAAAGCTGGTTCTTTGAGAAGATAAACAAAAGTGATAAACCATTAGTCAGACTCATCAGGAAAAAAGGGAGAAGACTCAAATCAATAGAATTAGAAATGAAAAAGGAGAAGTAACAACTGACACTGCAGAAATAAAAGAGATCATGAGAGATTACTACAAGCAACTCTATGCCAATGAAATGGACAACCTGGAAGAAATGGACAAATTCTTAGAAATGCACAGCCTGCCAAGACTGAATCAGGAAGAAATAGAAAATATGAGCAGACCAATCACAAGCACTGAAATTGAAACTGCGATTAAAAATCTTCCAACAAACAAAAGCCCAGGACAAGATGCCTTCACAGGCGAATTCTATCAAACATTTAGAGAAGAGCTAACACCTATCCTTCTCAAACTCTTCCAAAATACAGCAGAGGGAGGAACACTCCCAAACTCATTCTATGAAGCCACCATCACCTTGATACCAAAACCAGACAAGGTTGTAACAAACAAAGAAAACTACAGGCCAATATCACTGATGAATATAGATGCAAAAATCCTCAACAAAATACTAGCAAACAGAATCCAACAGCACATTAAAAGGATCATACAACATGATCAAGTGGGGTTTATTCCAGGAATGCAAGGATTCTTCAATATACGCAAATCAATCACTGCAATACACCATATTAACAAATTGAAGGAAAAAAAACCATATGATCATCTCAATAGATGCAGAGAAAGCGTTCGACAAAATTCAACACCTACTTATGATAAAAACTCTGCAGAAAGTAGGCATAGAGGCAACTTTCTTCAACACAATAAAGGCCATATATGACAAACCCACAGCCAACATCGTCCTCAATGGTGAAAAACTGAAACCATTTCCACTAAGATCAGGAACAAGACAAGGTTGCCCATTCTCACCACTCTTATTCAATATAGTTTTGGAAGTTTTAGCCACAGCAATCAGAGGAGAAAAGGAAATAAAAGGAATCCAAATCAGAAAAGAAGTAAATCTGTCACTGTTTGCAGATGACATAATACTATACATAGAGAATCCTAAAGGTGCTACCAGGAAACTACTACAACTAATCAATGAAATTGGTAAAGTAGAAGGGTACAAAATTAACGCACAGAAATCTCTGGCATTCCTATACACCAATGATGAAAAATCTGAAAGTGAAATCAAGAAAACACTCTCATTTACCATTGCAACAAAAAGAATAAAATATCTAGGAATAAATCTACCTAAGGAGACAGAAGACCTGTATGCCGAAAATTATAAGACACTGATGAAAGAAATTAAATATGAAACAAATAGATGGAGAGATATACCATGTTCTTGCATTGGAAGAATCAACATTGTGAAAATGACTCTACTACCCAAAGCAATCTACACATTCAATGCAATCCCTATCAAAACACCATTGGCATTTTTCACAGGACTAGAACAAAAAATTTCACAATTTGTATGGAAACACAAAAGACCCCGAATAGCAAAAGCAATCTTGAGAATGGAAAACGGTACTGGAGGAATCAGGCTCCCTGCCTTCAGATTATAGTACAAAGGTACAGTCATCAAGAAAGTATGGTACTGGCACAAAAACAGAAATATAGATCAACGGAGCAGGATAGAAAGCCCAGAGATAAACCCACACACATATGGTCACCTTATCTTTGATAAAGAAGGCAGGAATGTACAGTGGAGAAAGGACACCCTCTTCAATAAGTGGTGCTGGGAAAACTGGACAGGTACATGTAAAAGTATGAGATTTGATCACTCCCTAACACCATACACAAAAATAAGCTCAAAATGGATTAAAGACCTAAATGTAAGGCAAGAAACTATCAAACACTTAGAGGAAAACATAGGCAGGACACTCTATGACATAAATCACAGCAATATCCTTTATGACCCACTTCCTAGAGAAATGGAAATAAAAAGAAAAATAAACAAACGGGATCTAATGAAACTTCAAAGCTTTTGCACAGCAAAGGAAACCATAAACAAGACAAAAAGACAACCCTCAGAATGGGAGAAAATATTTGCAAATGAAGCAACTGACAAAGGATTAATCTCCAAAATTTGTAAGGAGCACATGCAGCTCAATAACAAAAAAAACAAATAACCCAATCCAAAAATGGGCAGAGGTCCTAAATAGACATTTCTCCAAAGAAGATATGCAGACTGCCAACAAACACATGAAAGAATGCTCAACATCATTAATCATTAGAGAAATGAAAATCAAAAGTACAATGAAATATCATCTCACACCAATTAGAATCACCATCATCAAAAAATCTAGAAACAATAAATGCTGAATAGGGTGTGGAGAAAAGGGAACACTCTTGCACTGCTGGTGGTAATGTGAATTGGTACAGCCACTATGCAGAACAGTATGGAGGTTCCTTAAAAAAGTGCAAGTAGAACTACCATATGACCCAGCAATCCCACTACTGGGCATATACCCTGAGAAAACCATAATTCAAAAAGAGTCATGTACCAAAATGTTCATTGCAGCTCTATATACAATAGCCCGGAGACAGAAACAACCTAAGTGTCCATCATTGGATGAATGGATAAAGAAGATGTGGCCCATATATACAATGGAATATTACTCAGCCATAAAAAGAAACAAAATTGAGCTATTTGTAATGAGGTGGGTGGACCTAGAGTCTGTAATATAGAGTGAAGTTAGTCAGAAAGAGAAAGGCAAATACTGTATGCTAACACATATATATGGAATTTAAGAAAAAAATGTCATGAAGAACCTAGGGGTAAGACAGGAATAAAGGCACGGACCTACTAGAGAATGAACTTGAGGATATGGGGAGGGGGAAGGGTAAGCTGTGAGAAAGCGAGAGAGAGGCGTGGACATATATACACTACCAAACGTAAGGTAGATAGCTAGTGGGAAGCAGCCGCATAGCACATGGAGAGCAGCTCGGTGCTTTGTGACCGCCTGGAGGGGTGGGATAGGGAAGTTGGGAGGGAGGGAGATGCAAGAGGGAAGAGATATGGGAACATATGTATATGTATAACTGATTCACTTTGTTATGAAGCAGAAACAAACACGTCATTGTAAAGCAATTATACTCCATTAAAGATGTAAAAAGAAAACAAAACCAACAAAAAGACTACAATGAGGTTTCACCTCACACCAGTCAAAATGGCTATCATCAAAAAATTTACATACAATAAATGCTGGAGAGGGTATGGATAAAGGACAACCCTCCTACACTGTTGTTGGGAATGTCAATTGGTACAGCCACTATGGAGAGCAGTATGGAGGTTCCTTAAAAAACTAAAAATAGAACTACCATATTACCCAGCAACCCAACTCCTGGGCATATTTCTGGAGAAAACCATAATTCAAAAAATACATGCAGAACAGTGTTCACTGCATCACTAGTTACAGTAGCTGGGACATGGAAGCAACCTAAATGTTCATCAAAAGAGGAATGGATAAAGAAGATGCAGTACATATACACAGTGGACTCTTGCATAAAATAACAAAATAATGCCATTTGTGGCAACATGGATGGACCTAGAGATTGTCATAGTGAGTAAAGTAAGTCAGACACAGAAAGACAAATACCATATCATATTGCTTATGTGTGGAATCTATAAAAAAGTGTACAAATGAACTTACTTAGAAAACAGAAGTAGAGTCACAGATGTAGAAAACAATCATTGTTACCAGGGGATAAGCGGGGGAGGGATACATTGGGAGGTTGAGATTGACATAAACACACTACTATATATAAAATAGATAACTAATAAGGACCTACTGTATAGCACAGGGAAATCTACTCAGTACTCTGTACTGGCCTGTATGGGAAAAGAATCTAAACAAAGAGTGGATATATGTATATGTATAACTGATTCACTTTGCTGTACACCTGAATGTTAACACAACATTGTAAATCGACTATACTCCAATAAAATTTTTAGAAAAAGAAATTAAAGAGGATCTAAATTGAAAAGGATCCCATGCTTATTGACCAGAAGACAGTTTTGTTTACATGGCAATAATACCTGAAGTGTCCTACATATTCAATGAATTTTCTGTAAAAATTCCAGTGGGATCTTTTTTAACAGAAATTAACAAGCTTAACCTAAATCCCATATGGAAAAGCAAAAGACCACAAACAGCTAAAGCTTTCTTGAAAAGAAAAGTTTAGAGACTCACACTCCTGCTTTCACAACTTCAATAAAATGCTATAATAATCAAGACAGTATGGTACTAGCATAAAGACAGATAAATAGATTAATGGAGTGAAACTGAAAGTCTACATATTTGCCCTTACATTTATGGTAGTTTGATTGACAAGGATGCCAAGTCAATTTAATGGGGGAAAGGATAGCATATTCCATAAATGAGTCTGGGACAACTGGATATCCCCATGCACAAGAATGAACTTGGATACCTAATTTACAATATATAAAAAATTAACTCAAATGGATCCTAAATCTAAATGTAATAGATAAAAATATAAAACTCTTTAGAAGACAATGTGGGTGTAAATATTAATGACCTTGTATTAGTCAATGGTTTCTTACATATGATACCAAAAGCACAAGTGAGTAAAGAAAAAAATAGATGTATTGGACTTTCTCAAAATTAAAAACTTGTGCTACAAATGATACAATCAAGATAGTGAAAAGACAATCCATGGAATGGAAGAAAATGTTTGCAAATCATATCTCTGATAAGGGACTTGTATCCAGAATATATAAATATCTCTTGCAATTCAACAATAAAATAGCAAATAATACAATTTAAAAATGAAGAAAGACTTTAGTCATTTCTTCAAGAAGATATACAAATGCTCAGTAAGCACATGAAAAAATACTATGCAACACTAATTATTGGAGAACTACAAATCAAGAGTGCAATGAGATACCACTTCCCACCCCTTAGAATGGCTACAATCCAACAGATGGACAATAACAAATGTTTGGGAGGATGGAGAGAAATTGGAATCCTCTTACATCACTGGTGGGAATGTAAAATGGTGCAGCTGTTTTGGAAAAGTCTAGCAGTTCTTCAAAAAGTTAAACAGAGTTACCATGTGCTCAGCAATTCTACTCTTCTTTATATACTCAAAGAAATGAACACATATGTCCACACAGATTTGTACCCAGATATTTACAGTAGCATTTTTCAAAATTGAAAACAGCCCCTAAATGTCCATCAGTTGATGAATGGATAAATAAAAGGTTGTACATCCATAAAATGGACTATTATTTAGTAACAAAAATCAATGAAGTACTGACACATGCTAAAACATGGATGAATCTTGAAAACATGCAAAGTGAAAGAATTCAGCCACCAAAGACCACATTTTGATTATCCCATTTATGTGAAATGTCAAAAACAGACTTTTGCTGAAACTATTCATAAAGAGTCACTTCTATTTGGTTTTGCTAAATTGTTGAGATGTAAGCTATGGTCGTACTGCTAACATGAGGAGAGACCCTGCCTAAGAATGACGTCTATCCAGGAAAGAGCAGAGCCAAAAGATATACAGATTTCTGAAGACATATTTTGATCACACAAATCCATCTGGACACCAAGCAATCCCAATTACGTGAATTAACTAATTCCCAGTTTAAGTTGGGTTTCTGGCATGTGCAACTGAAAGAGCCCTGACTAATATGGTTGGTTAAACAACTAATTATTTGCTTTTCACTTTCATTGTATTTACTGTATTGTAAATACAGTAAAAGTGTGCTCTTGAATTTTATTGACCATAATAGCTATGTCTTTTTGTGAACATTCATTCTTCAGTAGAATTATTGGCCAGCAGAAAACACCAAACTCTGTCTAGGGGCATATATATCAGTTAAACATGCTATAACTTGGATTATAACATAACCAAAGTCATATCCAAATTTCATTAAAAATACATTACTTTCTAGTGGTAATAGTTGTCCTTCCACCACTGGAGGGTTGGTTATGAGATGAATATATTTCTTGTCTCAACTTCGAGAGTTCCTTACAAATAAAAGACAATATAATCATTTGAAAACCATAGAAACATGAGGTAAGAGGTATGTTTGATAATTTAACAACGTTACTAAAGAATAATTACTTTTTTCCCTTCCTTTTTAGCCTTGAGGTAAGAATGTTCCAATCCCACTTGTTGAATTCCATATAGTCTTGCTTCATGGTACCTAATCAGTTACATTATAAGTCTCTGCAGGAATCCACTAACTGGTTCTATACTTAAGGGATAACATGAGATAGAATGGGCATGATTCTCAAGATGAAGATGTGAAAATTTTTGTTCCAAAAAGATTTAAATGTGTATCTATAGCAGAAAAATATGAAATTTCAATATGGAAGTAGATATTGTTTCATAACAGAAAATCTATCACTGAATGTTACTACAAATACCATTTGTTCAATAACAGCAATACAACATTAGCCACGATTTGGGTAGTTTCTTCCTTCAGTACCTATTTTATGACAGATCTTGGGCTACATGCTACAGACATAGAAAGGAATATAACACAGTCCCTTGCTGAAGCAGCTCACAGCCTTATTGGGAGTTTGACTGCCAATGAGGTAGAAAATCAATGTCTTAAAATTATTAAAGGCACAATAGCACATATTTTTTGCTTCAATTCTAGCTTTCATTTGAATTATTTCTCCTGAAATGTGAGTCTTCTACTTCTCGTAGGCACTCACATTCTACTTCATGAATAAAGTAAGTCTTGGAAACATGTCTTTTTATAGTTTGTGGGAAGTATTTATCCTACAGGGCTGAGTTGTATGGTTTGTCTCCACCTTGACCCCTTCTCTGTTACCTCCGATTGATGCTTTATAAGGGAATCCTTCTCTTCCAGCAAGCTTGTCAGTTCATGAATCTTGAATTGGAAGTCACTGCAACTTCCTTCTCTTCTTGAAACATCTTTTTGGTACTGATTTAATTGAGTCTAAGGATTTAAAAAGAACTAAGAATTATTATAATTCTCATTAACAAAATGGGTAACTGAGTTCCAGAGAGGTTAAGTGACATAAAGTCATACAGGTAGTTATGAAATGAAGAGCAAAATACCAATAGTTATAAACATTTAAAGAGCTTTATGAATGTAATATGTGAACTGAAATGCCAATTAGGAATTTCTCACTTTTTTAAGATTTATTGTTTATTTTTGGCTGTGTCGGATCTTAGTTGCAGTACATGGGATCTTCATTGAGGCTTCTACCTAATTGTGGCATGTGGGGTTTCTCTTCTCTAGTTGTGGCGCGCAGGTTCCAGAGCACATGGGCTCTGTAGTTTGTGGCAACGTGGGCTCTCTAGTTGAGGTGCACGAGCTCAGTAGTTGTAGCATGTGGGCTCTAGCTGCCCCATGGTATGTGGGATCTTAGTTCCCTGACCAGGAATCGAACCCGAGTCCCCTGCATTGTAAGGTGGATTCTTTATCACTGGACCACCAGGGAAGTCCAATAAATTTCTCATTTTTAAAAGGTGACTTTACTATTTAGGCTTAAGCATTACTTAAGTAAAAGTCCTAGGCAACAAGAATTAAAATAAAGCTAAGAAAACAGGTACTTTATATTCCTTCAAATACTAATTAAGGAAAACTCAATAACAAATATTATATCATAATTTGCAGTTCACAACATATTCCTCCTGCATGACTCATCTCAGTCCTCACAGCAGCCCTCCGAGATAAGTATTATTATAATCTTTATTTACAAAACAGGTAAATGAGATCCAGAGACACAAAGGCACAACAGCTACTAAGCAACATAGCTGCAACTCTATGACAAGTCTTCTGACTGCAAATCCTGTCCATTTCCCTTTTTACTGCATTATGTGTGCACAGATGGCTGTTTAGGTTAAAGTGTTATTAGTAACGTTCAGATGGAAAATAAACCAGTGGAGGACATCTGCAAGAAACATCAGCAGACTTTTGAACAAATTCTATTTTGTTTCATTTTGATTTTTGGTAAAGACTGTACATTATATTTGGAGAGAAAAAACTGTGGTCAGTTTTTCTATTAAAATATTTGAGTTTATATAACTACAATTAGGAATCAGTAAATTAAGGGTTAGTCAATTTGACCTAGAATGACAAAATAAGGCAATGTATATTTATTCTCACAAATATCACCTTAATTTTGATGCCAATTACAGGTATATAATTCAACAGTTCTTATCCATGTGCTTGACAAAACTCTTGCTAGCTATCATCCTTCAAAATCAAGTGAGGATATTTATGAAGTCAAATGCGGCTTCACTGGATAATCTTGAAAGTTGCTTGGCTGCATAGAGCAAGCTTTAGGCAAGATCATAAAGTGTTCCCCTGTCACCATAAATAAATAAATAGAAATTAAAAATCAACAACCCTGCACTTAAGGTCTTCTTTTGCTTTCCTAGAAAAGATGAAGCTAAATTACAAGACAATTTAACAATATTCCCTACATAGTGATATGTATTTAAAGAAATGGTTCTATGGCATACTCCTAAAACTCTACCTTTGGTTGATTTTTCTTTGTAGCATTAAACTTGAGACTATCATTATCTTATTAGAAAGTTTGTGCTGAACTGTGTATTTATGCAGTGTAGGATCTATATACCCTTAGTTTGCAGATCTCTCTATCTTTCTCCATTCTTAAGCTTTTTACCATCTCCATGTAATGGTTGCCAATCTCAGCCATTTTAGCCTGCAGCATCGGGCCTGTGCAAGTCTCTGAGAGCTACACAAGACAAAATAAATTTCTGTAGTTAGACTGTTATGAAAGAAACACATATTATATTACAAGACATTAATAGATGAAAACCACTTGATTAAACAAGACATTGAAATAATGAGAGTGATTTTTAGGAACTGCATTATACAGCTCAGATGGCAGTGAGTTAAGACCTAACTGCATGTGAGATCATCAGAAATCTGTATATATATATATATATATATATATATATATATATATATATATATATATATAGAGCCAATGCTAGGATTACAACCATATAACTAAGACAATAACACTCATTTAAAACAAAATTTGAATACCTGCACTCTAAGATTTTTATTCTCTTGCTCTAAATTACGCTTACAGTATTCCAGTTCTTTTAGTTTATATTCTATGTCTGATAGTGTATGCCGAAGAGAAAGATTGTTTTCTTCCAATGCTTGGCATTTTGAGGTTGAGTCTTGAAGTCCTTGCTGTAAAGACACAGTAAATAAGACAAATGGATTCTACTTTTTGGGAGAGAGTGCTTTTAGTTGATTAATTCAATGAAACAAAGCAAATATTGATATTTTTCCATGCCCAGTTTTCTTATATATTTAACTTTAAAAGGTAAGTTAAGGGCTTCCCTGGTGGCGCAGTGGTTGAGAGTCCACCTGCCGATGCAGGGGACTCGGGTTCATGTCCCAGTCCGGGAAGATCCCACATGCCGTGGAGCGGTTAGGCCCGTGAGACATGGCCACTGAGCCTGCGCGTCTGGAGCCTGTGCTCCGCAACGGGAGAGGCCACAACAGTGAGAGGCCCGTGTACCGCAAAAAAAAAAAAAAAAAAAGGTAAGTTAAATCAGCTATGAAAGACATCATTACCCTCACTTGCCTATCTTGAGTGAGAAGGAATCAAGGTCAGATGAATTTTCAGTGTACCAATCTAGCAACCTGACTCTTGCTGCTTTTTGACAATACCGTAACCTGCCTTTTAGTAGGCACCAAAATGACCATATGCCTGATTATGTGACAAATGAAAACTCAGCCAAATTTGGGACTGTCATGGGAATGAATTTTAAGAATGGACTGGCCTCAGAGACTCATTACGATTTCCTAAGAATCCTCTCTGCTCAGGTATCTGGAGAAATCTTCTAGAGTTCATTCATTCAGTTATTCATTGCACAAACATGTGTTAAGATCTACAAAAACTTTTTTATTGACACATTAGTAGATTAAATGAACGAGTGAACTTAGATTTTCAATATTTATACAATTTTTGTCACCCAACAAAACAGATAATTGTGGATAGTATATACTTTATATCTAAAATACCTGGGGTTATCTATTTTTCTGAGAGGGCTTCAGTATTTGGAAATACCTAAAGCCACTCAATTCCCATATGAAAAAATTGTTCCATCATATTTAATTTTCTGGATTATATCTCATAACTCCAATGTGCTAGTAATTGTGCATATGAAAAACTATCAAATTTATTATCAAAGAAAATGTCAACTTACCTGCTGCTGGCGATTATTTGCTCTCACTGATGCTAAGAGTTCTTCATACTCTTTTATTTGAGTTTCTTTGAATGCCAAGTCTTTCTCAAGTCTTATCTTGTCATTTTCCAGTGACTAGAAGCAAAATTATTTATGACTCAGAATTACAGAATCCTGTCAACAGTTATGTAATACAAAGACCTGTTTACATTGGAAGGTTTAAATAAGCACTTGTTTCATTTGTAATTGTTTAATAAAACGGAATTCTTAAAAGTTAATCAAACTATGGGATACAAAGGATTGAAAATTTAAAAACCTGCATCAATGGACATTTTGATGAATTGACTAATTGTAAGTACAATGAAGCAGAACCTTTTGAATTATTTTAATGTTTTTCGTCAATCTACAAAGACCCTTGTTAATCCCAGCAGGTGGTGAATTTTCAAATTAAGAGTCTAAATGTGTTCATCAGAACCCAGAAACAAGAAAGCCCACTCCAAAGTCCCCAAGGAGTTATTCATTGTATGGAAAGTATTCTGAATGTATCTAGCTGATGTCATGAAGAGCACCAATTAAAATAGAAAATGTTAAGTTCTTAGAGAAAGAAGTTTTCAAGTATTCAAATAAATTCAAAGTATGCTTTATTATTACAGAAAAGGGGAAATTATGAATCAGAGTCAGATTATTGTAATTTTACAAACTACTCCCTGGTTTTAAGCATTAAATTACCTTAGCGGTAAACTAAGTAGTAAGTGTTCACCCAACTTTCATTTTCACATTGGATAATTCTTTACTCCTCTCTCCCAACCCCAATTAACTATTTCAGGAAAATAACTATATCTGGGTGAGCACAATGTTGTTGTGTTGTATTAAATTTTAAAAAGGTATACTGAATGCTTTGATTTCTATGTTATGAAGCTAGGATCTAGAAAAGATTTGGAAAGAAAAATCAAAATAAATGTTACTGTCAAGTCATTCTGAAGATTTCCAAGCTCTTCCCGTATGTTGCTGAATGTGGACAGCACTAGCCGGAGTGATTTATCAGACATACCCCTCATCTGGAGGAAGAAAATTATTGATGGTTTATTTTTACTAGCATTTAAAAATAGGCAGTATAAGTAATAATAATCTTATTTTTTCTATTCCTACAAGCAAACTTATTAACAGTTTCATTTTTGATATGGCAATATTAGAATAGTGATGCAGGGCATTTGGTCAATAACATGCATTAGTAATCCAAGCAATATCCCTGAAGAGTACCTGAAGAGATCATAGCTATGCTATTAAAACAAGGGTCTCTTATTTTTTCCATGATAAAGTATCATCTTTCTCATGACAGAAATGTATCATCAAATTCTTAAACTTACTTTTCTTCTCTATTTAAAGATTAGAAAAGATGAGACAGTCAACCTTCAAGTAATAAATTGCATCTCCCTAAGTGTGTTGTCAAATGCATAGATTTTGCCTGAGTTGAGAAGAATCTAATACAAATTAAGTTTAACCTTGAAGTATAGAAATGTCTCAAAATTTAAAGAGGGAGAAAAACCCTTTAACTAGATTAAACTCATTTCTTCAAAGAAAAGTGGTTTTGAAAACAGGCAACTTCTGTTTCTGAAAAGATGGAGCAGAAATACTTTTCTCTATTTTTCCTGCTAAGTCTAACTAAAACCCCTGCACTTTATGTATAAAACAAACATAAAAAGACTCTGAAAGTTAAAAAAGAAGAATGAAGTCTGGTTGAGAACATTGGGAGCTAAGGAATAATACGGAAGTGATTTCCTGGGTTTTCTTTTTGCTTCATATATGAGTGGTATTGGGCAAACCAATAACAAAGAAACACCAGTGGATACAGACAACAAAAGTCCCTAGAAAAGCCTGCTCTTTCTACCCAAAGTACCATGAAAAGGGCAGCCTAGCAAGGCAGATAGCATTTAGATAATAACCAGTCTACTCCAGCCAAACACCACAGAAAAAACCTGCAACTCTATTCTACGCCCACCCAAACCATCAAAAGCCAAGAAGGGAACGTAGACTCTCTCTCTCAACCTCCCTGCTTGGGTGATGTCAGAGAATTCTTAGTGAAGTGTCAAGACTTTCATCATTGCCCAACAGAAATGAGGCCACTCACATTGCAGTGTCAGTAGAGGCCAACAAGGGAACAGTAACACAACACACCTCCCCATCCAAACCAGGGTGTTTTCAGTGGAAGCCTAGTAGAGAGCCACACTTCCTACACCTGCCAAGGAAGAACAAAGAGCTACTCCCCCAACCTGTGTCAACAGAGGCAGAATGGGGAACCTGGACTTCCACCCCCATGTGGCAGTAACAAGTCATGCCCCTACTTCCCCTGTTGCTCAGTATCAGAGGAGGTCTGCTAAAACAGAAGATGTGAATAAGATCCAAAGTCAGAAAACAGTACCCAAAATGTCCAGGTTTCAATTTTAAAAAAGTCACTTATTCTAAGAACCAGGAAATCTCAACTTGGTAAGAAAAAAGGGTTAATACATGCCAACATCAAGATATCAGAAAAGTTAGAATTATCTGATAAGGATTTTAAGGCAGCCATTTTAAAAAGGTTTTAAAGTGACTAAATGTCCATCAACAGAGGAATGGATAAAGAAGATGTGGCACATATATACAATGGAATATTACTCAGTCATAAAAAGGAACAAAATAGTGCCATTTGCAGAGACGTGGATGGATCTAGAAACAGTCATACAGAGTGAAGTAAGTCAACAAGAGAAAAACAAATATCACATAATATCACTTATACGTGGAATCTAGAAAAATGGTAGAGAAGAACTTATTTGCAAAGTAGAAATAGAGTCACAGATGTAGAGAACAAACTTATGGTTACCAAGAGGGGAAGGGAGGGGTGGGATGAACTGAGAGATTGGGACTGACATAAATACACTACTATGTGTAAAATAGATAACGAATGAGAGCCTACTGTGTAGCACAGGGAACTCTACTCAGTGCTCTGTGGTGACCTAAATGGGAAGGAAATCTAAAAAAGAAGGGATATATGTGTATGTAAGACTGATTCACTTTGCTGTACAGCAAGAAACTAACACAACATTGTAAAGCAATGATACTCTAATAAAAATTAATTTAAAAAACACACCAAATTAAAAAAAGTTTCAACAAGAAATTGCAAAGATTTAAAACAAATAAAAAATAGAAAGTCTCAGCAACAAAACAGAAAATCTCAGAAAACAAACAGAAGCTATAAAGAGTAACTAAATGAAAATTTTAGAACTGAAAACTCAATAATTAAAAAGCAAAACAAAAACAAAAACCTCAGTGGATGGACTAAAAAGCAGAAAGGAAAGCATAGAGCAAAGAATCAGTGAACTTGAAGACAGAACAATAGAAAATACTGAGTTCTGAACATCAGAGAGAAAATAGGTTGGAAGAAAATTGAACAGAGCCTCAGTGTCCAGTGGGAGTATGACATATATCTAACATTCATGTCATCAGAATCCTAGAAGGAAAAAAGAAAGAGGGGGGAGCTGAAAAAGTATATGAAGAAATAATGGCTGTAAACTTCCCCAAATTAGCAAAAAAAATACACAGATTTAAGAAGTTGAGCAAACCCTAAACAGGATAGACCCAAAGAAATCCATGCCTGGACATATGAGGCAAACTTCTTAAAACTGAAGATAAATTTAAAATCTTAAAAGCAGCAAAAGAAACCTTAACTATTGGGAATAGCAATTCAAATGACAGCCGATTTCTCATGAAAAATCATAGAGGCCAGAAGGAAGTGGCGTACATTTTTAAAGTGATGAATGAAAAGAATTGTCAACTACAAATTCTGTATGCAATGAAAACAACCTTTAGGAATGAAGGGAAAATCACATTTTCAGAGGAAAAGAAAAAGAATTTTTCACTAGCAGACCTACCCTTAAAAAAATGGCTGAAGGAAGTTCTCTGAAGAAAAAGAAAATGATAAAAGAAGAAATTTGGAATATCAAGAAGGAAGAAGTAACACAATAAGCAAAAATATAGGTAAATACAGTAGGCTTTCCTTCTCCTTTTGAATTTTCTAAATTATATTTGAAGATTGAAGCAAAATATATATATATATATAACACTGTGTGATGTGGCTCTCAATGCCTGTAGAGGAAATATTTTAAAAATTATAAATGTGGAGGTTAAAGAAAGATAAAAGAAGCAAAATTTTCTGCAGTTCACTGAAACTGATAAAATGTTGACACCAATACACGGGGATAAGTTATGGGTATATAATGTAATACTTAGAGCAACCCCTAAAAAAGCTATACTACGTGATACACTCAGAAGCACTAGAGGTAAATCAAAATGGAATTCTAAAACATATTCAAGTAATCCACATGAAAGCAAGACAAAGAAAACAGAAACAAAAAACAGAACAAACAGAAAACACAATGGCAGATCTAGCCCTAACATATCAATAATTACAACTTGGTCTAAATACACCAGTTAAAAGACAGATTGACAGAATGATAAGAAAAAACATGACCTCACTATGTGTTTTCTATAAGAAATTCATTTCAAAGATAATGAAAATTAAAATATACATAATGAAATTTAAAAGTTGGGAAAAAAGATATACCATGCAAACATTAATCAAAAGAAAGGAGTGCTATTGATATTAGATAAAAATAACTTCAGAGCAAAGAAAATTACCAGGAACACAGAGGGACATTACATAATAAGAGTCAGTCCACCAAGAAGACATAGCAATCCTAAATGTTTATGCACCAGACAACAGAGCTACAAAATGTATCAAACAAAAACTGATAGAACTGAAAGGAGAAATAGACAAACCCATAGATATAACTGAAGACTTTTATACCCCTCTCTCGGCAACTGATAGTACTGCTTAGAAGAAAATGAGCAAGAATACATAATACAATAATTCAACAATACCATCAACCAAAGGATCTAATCAGCATTTATAGAATACTTCATCCAACAACAGATGCACATTCCTTTCATATACCCATGGAACATATACCAAAATAGATCATATCCTTGACTATCAAACTTAGCCATTTCAAAAAAATTAATCTCATATGGAGTATATTTTCTGCCCACAGTGGAATCAAACTAGAAATGAATAACAGAAAGACAATAGGAAAATCTCTAAACACTTAGAAAGTAAACAATACACTTCTAAATAATCCACCAGTCAAAGCAGAAGTCTAAAGGGAAATAAAAATATATAAAACTGAAAGAAAATGAAAATACATATCATAACTTGTGGGACACAACTAAAGCCATGCTGAGAGGATATTTATAGCACTAAATGCTTACATTAGAAAAGAGAAAAGGTGTGAAATCAATAATCTAACTTTCTATATCAAGAAACTAGACAAAGAAGATCAAAATAAACCAAAAGCAAGCAAAGGAAGGAAATAATACAGACGAGAAAAAAAATCAATGGAAGTGTAAACAGGAAAACTATAGAGATCAATAAACTAAAATATAGTTCTTTGAAAAAAATCAATAAAATTGATAAACCTCCAACAAGACTGACAACAAAAAAAGAAAGAAGACACAAATCACTAGTGTCAGGAGTTAAATAGGGAAGAGTAATGCAGACCCCACAGATATCAAAAGGATAATAAGGGAATACTGTGAATAGTTATGCACATATAAATTTGATAATTTAGTTGAAATTGACTACTTCCTTGAAAAACACAGATTACCACAACTCACCCAACACGAAACAAATCATTTGACTAGACCTGTAACTACTAAGGAATTGAATTTAGAATTTTTTTAAACTGCTGAAAAATATATATCCATGCCCAGATATTTTCACTGAAGGATTATACCAAATGTTTAACGAAGAGTTAACACTATGTCTATACATTTTCTTCCAGAAAACAGAAAAGGAAGAGACATTTACCTATTCATTTCATGATGCTAGATTATCCTGACACCAAAATCAAAGCAAATACAAGAAAACTACAGACTAATGTTTCTCAGGAACTTAGATGCAAACATTCTCAGAGTTTTTTGAGGAAATAGGCCTTGAATGCACTTTGGATGGACATCCTGCCACCAGAAATAATATCAAGGATGTATCCAAGATTCAGGTTCTGCAGAGCATATGTGTTCTCCATACCACTGTCTCTTTACAATACAGACTGTGTGCCACTAAAAATATTTCATTTAAGTTTCACAGATAAGATGTCAGGTCCAATATCTGGATGATCAACAAAGATTTGAGACCAAATATCAAACTTAGAAATTTGCCTCACTAGACAAAACTAGAGTATCTTTAGAATCCTTTCTTGCAAACACATGTACTCTTCATTTTAGCCTTATTTCTTTAGCACCTATCTTGATCTGTCTTGGTCTGTCTCTCCCTTCAGTGTAGGGGAATTTACTGCTGCAGTGGTCTCTAGCATTCCACAATTCAGGAAAATCAAGTCATTGGCCTTTCCATCTGCCAGGGGTAGGGTAGGGAGGTATAGAAAGTAGAATGGAGAAGAGGAGGGCAAATCCTATAAGTTAGAGTCAGGTTGTGCTACAGCAGTGAGGAGAGAATAAGGGCATTCCACAGCCCGGAATATTTCTATAATGATTTCCTGAATGCTAGTCATTCAATACTAGTGTTTGATAGTCTGACCAAACTATAATGCAACCCTTGTTTAATCAAAATGCAATCAACTCTTGTGAAATAGGAATTTTATTTGGGACTTTCTGTCCTTAATTAAAGGAAACATCCTGGGCTAGTGGTTTGTTAGTGTTGCCTTCACAGCCACTCTTGACCCCATCTCACCTGCAGAATATAGCGAATTTGCTGTTTTGTAAATTCTGACAATCCTTTAGGAATCAACGATTCAGTGTCTTCTGACTGTAAGAAAAGAGAGGCTTATCTTTCAACAGATACATTTTAGTGTTTTAATCAGAGGGTCAGCAGACTTTTGTAGAGAGGGACGTGTTTTTATGGATATCAGAAGATTACTTCACTTTCTGGGTAATAGTTGCCACAAACTTTACTTCTAGTATTATCAGTTCTTACTTTTTAAAAAAATCATTGTACTACATACACCATGGAAAGAACCCTGAATTACAGGAAGTTTAGGGGGAAGTTTGGGGCAATCAATCAGATGTCCCATTTCTATTTTTTAAAAAGAGCAACTTAAAAACAAAAAGGTAGTCACTTAAATCCCATTACCACTTTATTTCCATGTATTTTTTAACAACTGGAAGTTTAGTTGGGTGGTAGATATGACACTTTAAAGGCTGATTTTTTAAATAATGAAAATTTGAGTAAATAAAATAAAATTAAAGGTTTACTGAGAATTTGCATAGAGCTGTGGTGACTTTTGAAAGATTATGATGTTGCCACAGCAACATTAAGAAGCTTCAACAAATTTTAAGTGAGAAGCTGAATTGAACTCAGTACTTCATAAAGACAATTTAGGGCTTACTGAATTATTGTAACAAATTCAGTACGTCAATACTTTGGAAATAAAGATGAAAATTAACATAAAAGAAGCCATTGTGATTGTTACTTTGAAATCAGTTCTTTCTCTATTTGATGACTTATTCCATTAAAAGTAACTATTACCAAAATGTATATACATAATATTTAGAATTGATACTTGAAAATATTTACTTCAAGTTGCTGGCTATTTGGCATGGGACATACAAGTTTTCGAAATACATTAAAACTAAATTTGCTATTTAATTAGTTAACGTAGATTTCAGTTTTGTAAAACAGAGTATGTAGTCAATGAACTTTTAAATGTTCTCATAAGCAAAGACAAGTTAAATCATAAGGTGACAGCTGATAAAACATTTTTTGTGTGAATGATTATTACTTTTACAATTATCACCTTTAAAGCCATTACAAAGATATAAATGGTTATATCATTTTAAAGGCAAAAGGATCATTATTTCTTTCACTAACCTGTTTCCAGTCTAATAAAAATACCAAACTAAAAACAATATTATTAATGCAAGTATCTGCTCTGTTATCTGCTTTGTTGTCAACTATATTTGATTTTCAACTCTTTTTGCACTTACCTCATCTGTAGACTCAAAGTCCTGTTTGCTGCAAGAATGAAAAAAAAAAAAAACAGACAACCTTAGGAAAATATATACATTGATCATATATAAATGTTAGTGTTCTAAATATTTTACCTTACTTTTTGATATATAACATATCAAGTGAAATTTATAATCCTAATGAAAAATTTAAAGCTAACTAAAATGGCACTTGACAAAAATAAAGTTAATTTTCCTGGAATTAGCTAATCTATTAAAAATGAACAACATCCAAATAACAAGCCAATATAATATGCAGAATTACTACCATTCATTAACACCGGTTTATTTGTGACTAGATGTAGAAGTCTTCAGTTTGGCAAAAAATACTATCTGAGTGAACAAATAACAATAAGTCATTTTCTATTTCCACCTTATTTTTCTCCTTGTATTGCTCCCTTTTAATGCTGATTCCAGCTTCTCCCTACAGTGTCTTTAAGTTATTCATACCCTTTTAGTCAAAACCAAAACTTGTAAGACTTCGCAATCTACACTAATCATTCAATCTACACTACAGTATGTATAGCAATGACAAAGCTTAAAAGGATATTGGAATGTTTACATAGGGACATAGCCTTAAGCAACATCACCAAAATTCTAGTGGGAAAGTAGAATTTCCAGCATCAAAATGAAGGTTTGTCCATGAGGGTTGGAAGGCCCTTTGTGAAGCCATGTTAGGTAGGCAAATGCTGCAAGCGAATTGTTAGTGGTTATACCAGTCCGGCACTGGCTCCTTTGGGGAATGGTGAAAGCTGAGAAGGATACAGTTCTAGCGTTGCCAGTGGCAACAGATAGGCCTTTATTTTTGCCTACTTGTTCCCCCTGCACTTCGTGGAAAAATTGGGTCCAAAATACATACGATGAACATACTTCTCAAACAAACAAACAAAAAACTGTACACATGTTCTGACAGCAAGACAAAGTATGTTAAAGTAAGACTATCTTAGGAAATCATAGATATATGACTGCCATATCGTCAGGTACAACAGAAACATATTTTAGAGATATAAGCTAGTACATTAGCTCCTACCTTTACCTTCTAAGTAAGTGCTTATGAGTAATATATTGCTTACAAAGATAAGTGGGTCACTCACTGTGCGAAACCTCTCGCATGCATTTATAGAAATACACAAGCTAATGTGGAGAATGAGAACTGAAGATTTCATTTCCTGAGGCATGACTGCATATGTGCAATTGTCTGTATGTATGTATGTGGTATTTCCTGGGTTGCTCAAAATATAAATTTTGGGGAGGCCCTAGCGAAAAAAAATGAAGTATCTTCTACTTTTTTAGTGTGTTACTGAAGTAACTGCATGCATATATTGGAAGCTAAAAGAAGTTAAAATATGACTCACAATGCAGGTATAGTAGTCTTGCATTACTGTTAACTGGAATTATTATCACAATATTAATAGACCTTTTATGTTTAAAATCCCAATTCCAATGCCAACCTAGTACACATGTCCCTAGCCACTTACTTCTTTCTACAAATAAGAAAACAAAACAAAGAAACAAACAACAGCACTTAATACTGGAATTTACAAATGTAACCAAAATGGTTTCATAAGACAACCTTTCTTAATTCTGACCTTCCAGTCTACTTATTGCTGAATTGCAATTTAGAAAGAGAAGAAAAGTGGAGAAAAAGGGGTGGGAGAGAGAGAGAGAGTGGAAACAAAGAGAGCAGAGGCGGGAGGTGGAAAGACCATTGTGGATTATATCTCCATTCAGTACAAGGTGATGGTGACTATAATTACAGTGGGCAGAAAAAAAAAAAAAGAGAGGCACTCACTATGTCATCTCACCTCCTAGGAAGGAAGGAATGTAATAAGGAAAAAAACAAAAGAAGAAATAAAAGGCGGGTGGAATGAAGAGAAAGAAACTGACAACCTTCTGACAAACAAAAACTTAAGCACCAAAATTTTATGAGACCCTCTCCACTCTGGAGTGTTTACTAATGTGGAGACCCCAGCTTTCTATTTTCTTTTTAGTATTTTTAGCTACTCTAGAAATTAAACTCAATGTTTTTCAGTGCTTAATTACACATTTAGGTCACCCATATACATTTATCAAAACCCTCAATGACAGGGAGTTATTTCAAAACCCCAGATTACATCTCTACCTGGTTGGTCATTATAAAACAATTTAACTTCCCTTGCTCAATTACTTTGTCTACTTCTAATTAGTATGAGACTAATACATTTGGAATATATTTAACTCTCATTCTATAAACCTTTATTGAGTAGCGACTTTGTCAAGGCCATGTGCTCTGAACTGGATTTCAGCAATCCAAACACAAATATTATCTTGTCCTGTACGTGACACAAACATAAGTGATCTAAGGCAAAATTTGAGCAATGTAAAATTGGTCTAAGTCCTCCAACGTTTTCAAATTTGATGATTCAAAAATTGATAATTTCTTTAATGTGTCTGCAATATGTTAAATAATTTAGAGACACATATCTAGTATGAAAGGTTAAGTGATTTGCCTAAGGTAAAAAGGTTCTCCCATAGGTTCTAGCCCCAGATTTGCCACTTTTGTGGCCTTAGGTCAGTGGTTCTCATACTTTAACATGTATCAGAATCCTCCAGAGGGCTTGCTGCTTGGCCTTACCCTAGAGTTTTTGATTCTACAGGTCTGTTTCCAGACCTGCATTTCACATGATGCTCCTGCTGCTTGTAAGTACATGTCTTAAATAAATCATTTATTGCTTATAACAAATCTATGAAATAAGTATTATTATAATCCCTATTTCACAGATGAAGAAACTGAGGTACAGAGAGGTTAAACAGGTTGCCTGATATTACACATCTAGTTTGTAACAAAAGCTGGGACATGAACCCAGGGTATGAACCCTGCATCTACAATCAGGGTACTTAAGAATATATGTCTCTATATGCTCTTGATTTTACCATGTGATACTTTAACAGAAATATTCACAAGACATGATTAATGCACAGAAGAGGAACATCTAGACAAAACAGTATCTAGAGAAGGCTTTGCAGAAAAGCTGAGTCATGGCTTATAGGTATAAGAGTACTCAAAACTGTTTGAATCCATCTCAAGCACTTAGTAGCTATGTGATCTTAATAACTTATTCTCTTTGGGTGTCCATTTGAAACTTTCTATGGTTACTGTACAAATTAGATAATATTCAAAAAGCACTTAGCACAGTGTCTGGCACAATAGTGGACACTCAATACATAATAGAGTACTCAGAATGAGGGGAAAGATTTTAAGGTAGTGACATTATGCAAATGAATGAATGTGTGAAATAGTTGTTTGGATAAGGGGAGAGGATATTGATTAGTATAAAACACTGATGAAGGCCTAGCTGAAGATGGAAACCATGCGTTAATAATTACCATGCGCTTTTCTCTGTGCTCAACTGCATGGATGTAGCATAAAGAAGGCATTCATTCATTCATTCAACAAATATTTATTAAGCACCACACTAAATCAGTCACCACACTAGGCACCAAGGAAACCAGGGTAAATGAAACAGCCCTCGGGGGGTAGTGTCTGAATTCTAGGGGTAGTGGGCAGTGAGTACTGGATAGAGGAAAAAAAGAAAACAATAGATAAAGCAGAGAGCTAGACTGATCCAGAGTTGGGATTTTGCTAAGTGGCAGGGACAATATGATAAAGAGGCAAGGCAGTTGAGGGTGATGCTAAGAGAATGGTTGCAATCATGAATAAGAAAGCAAGAAAAGTTGGGGAGGAGGGAGCTAATAAACAGAATTGTAATAAGCAGAGAGAAAAGAGAGAAGAGATTAAAGATCTCTGAGAAGTAGAAGAATCTAGTTGGTGAAGTTTATACTGACTTTCCTTTAACCTCCAGATTTTTCTGAGTTTATGGAGCTTTCCTAAATTTTGCCTGACAGATGACCACATATATGATGTGACTATGTAGTAGAAGGCAACTTTTGGAGTATAGCTTATGAAATTCATTTCATGACATAATGTGCTCTCATCTACACATGAATAGTTGATAAATTGTTTATGTTTATATATTTAAATAAGTATTATATATTATTATATAATATTATTGTATAATATACATATTTACATTAACTTATAAATAGATACTTGTATAATTTATATTTCATACATTATATGTAATATATAATATTAAAATAATACATGACATTTATAATAATACACAACCCTAAATGTATATTAAACTCTGGTCTTCATATGTTGAGCACACATCAATGGAAGATAAACAGTAGTGTGTTGGCAATGGGACTGTATCTTATATCATCAGTGTAATATCTTAAAACAAGTCATCGTATGCCACACATTTTTGGAGCTCCTTGTCTAAGTGGTTGCATTTTTCATCAAAGTACGTTAGAAAAGAAGATCCACGTAATTCTTTACTGACCCCAAAATAGCTGGTAAGATATCTTCAATGATTTTCATTAAGTACATTAACTCTTAAAATGAGATATTTCCTCAGATCTGCTCATACAGTTGCCTGTTTCCCCATTAAAAGTACTCAAGTTTTGCTGTAAACCTAAAATTGCTCTAAAAAATAAAGTCTATTAAAAAATACCAGGGTATTGTAAAATGTTTGAAAGCTACAACACCAAGCAAATGATATATTTACAGTACCTTCCTCCAATTCTCTGCAAATGTTCTAATAAGCAGTGATATAGATTTGTATTTTTACGGCATAGATCAGCAAGCAACTCTCCAAAATACTTGGGGTCCAATTTTTCAGGGCCATCATCCTGAATTATCACCTGAAGAAAATATCAATCACAATTATAAACAATATTAAGTTCACAGATATTTTGCTGTGAAATGAAAAAAGTGAAATAACCTATTAATACAAGTAACTCATCACAAAGTCATCACATAAATGAAGCCACTAAATTTTCTTTGTAGCTGATGTATACATTTTTCAATATGGGAGGAATTTAAAGGAAAAGCAACATTGTAATGGCATTTTCAGTTTCATTTCACTCAAGCCTAAGTGATCTAATGAATGCAAACCTTGAATAATTTACATAAAAATTCTTGAATATAGATGCTTAAATGAAAAGTAAAACAAGTAAATCAAAATCTCTGAGTTGCTCATTATCATCACATGGCTTATCCATCTGTCAGTGTCATTCCACTGATCCTCAGGTTATCTCATTGCTATAGCTAGCCAGGTAGATAACGCCTTCCTGCCTCACCTCTCTATATGTGTTCCTTCCAAAACCATTAACTTTCCCAAGTAGAAAAGGGCATTTCTTTAGCCAAGGACATTCAAGTACTGAGCTCTCTGTTAGAATCTGCACACAAGTAATTTGATACACTTAGTATTTTGCCTATTTTTCTCTCTTAGCCAATTATAATGCCCTCATAACGCTGTGAAAACCATGGAGTTTTTTTTTTCCTTCCAGTTTAATTTGACAGAGTAATTTTATAGTTTCAAATTATCTTAAAGTATTTATTCCTTTTTTTATTTTTGCACAAATATTCTCCTGTCATTGCACTGTACACTAGTTAACATGTTGGGTATACAATTCTTTGCCCACATTAGTAATTTGTGCCGTTACTAAAACTCTTGCTCTTGTGATTTCAGTGTGGCACCCAAATAAAGAGTCACAGAGTCCAGGACGGGGAACGATTTGCATCAGCCTCGTGTCTGTGTTCATAGATAAAAAGAGGTGTTAAAAGTTACCAAAGGAAAAAAAATAGTTACCAAAGGGAGGTGATTTTATTTTGAGAAATGATAACAATAACTAATATTTATTTAGCTCTTACTATGTGCCAGCCATTGTGCTATGAACTTGACATAAAGATTAAATGAGGTAATGTTCTCTTGTAACCACTACACAATATTGCCTCCCAGAAGACCTCTTGTGTTTGTTTTCTCAGCAACTTAGGAATTACACTGCCCCTAACTGCATTATTTTGGAGGTTAGCTGGGCTAGGAGTTGAAACAGTCAAGAGTTTGATTTTCTTATTGTGAAACCATGCAAAATATGGCTGAAATTCAGTTAATAAATTTTAATCAGTTAGAGAAAAGGTGAGAGCATTAAAATTGAAGAATGGGTTCTTTTGACCAAACAGCCATCAAGGTAGAATAGCAAGAAACAAAATTTCACTCCTTTGTATATATATTCCTCCTTAGTTGTATACAGTCCACAAGTTACAGTAACATTTGAGTAACACAGTAAAAACCAAAACCCACTTGGGTTCAAAAATGTGGAGGGGAGAGGACAGACAGAAATCAGATTCTCTTCTGCTGTTAAGTCTTTGACAGGACTACACTCAATAATAAAATGAAATTTCCTAACCATAAACTATGACGTGCCAGTTAGCAATATTTTCATTACTAAATCACAGGTCGGTAGATTTTAGTTTTATTGGAACTGTTTGTAGGTGTGCTTTGACATTTCTTTTAGAGCTGGCTCAAAACCATGTTCTTGTTGACTTGAAAAAGCCAAGACAGGGAGCCTCCCAAGGAAACATGAATGTTTTCAGTCAGAATGGTAGCTCTAATGGATGGAGGTTTTCTCTCTGTGACAATATTGAGTTGATAGGATACTTGAAATAAAATTACCTCACATCAGCATTTCTGCCTGATGAATGAGAGCTATCTTGAATGTCAATCTAAGATAATAGCTTTAGCTTTCACATAAAAATAGGGCAGGAATACAAACTGTGCTGAAGAATAGTTGTTCCAAGATACACAAAATGTGATATTTCTCAAAAAATTACAAAAATTATTAAAGATTCTTCAGCATGCATCAATCAAATACCTTTAATCAGATCACTATTTGACCATAATAATGGCTAAGCAGTCCAACTCCTTGCGTCTGATTGCTAGTAAAAGCCTCTGATTAGAATTACTGCCACAAACCCAAGGCAAGCAACAATGTTTAAGTGTGAAACCAGAGGCAAATCAGCAGTCATTTTTCAGAAAATCTATAGAAAGGAAGTACCTTGTAAAGGAAAACCATGGGCTTCACCTCACTACTGCCTTGGAAGTTCTTGTCCTGTTTCTAGTCTGGAGTTTTGTTTCTTATTTGTGGTCTATGAGATTCCAGGTGTGGAATTTCTTTTGTTAGTATCTACATTATATAAACTTTGATATTCAAAGATGATACTTTTGACCAACCATATTTACAAAGTTCAGTGGTAGTGATTATAGAGTCCTACCGATAGTAGACACACAATAGTTGCAGATTTCAGCTGAGCTATCTATATTTTCTTCCCTGGCCCCCTTCAAGCTTAGTGACACACATTTTTGAGAATACTGT
Organism: Aethalodelphis obliquidens; assembly: GCF_003676395.1. NCBI lineage: Eukaryota > Metazoa > Chordata > Mammalia > Artiodactyla > Delphinidae > Aethalodelphis > Aethalodelphis obliquidens. The sequence continues at coordinate 2,178,989 of NW_020838061.1, forward strand.
TCAGGACTAGGGATAGCCTGTGATGAAGGCACAAATCACAATCTAGTAGTAATCTCGTAGTAGAGGGTACTGGCTTAATTAAATTTATCCCCACTAGGTAACTGGCTTATGTATGCATTTTTCACCTATTTAGAATGGTTGCTTAGTGGATTCAAAAGTGCTTAAAATGCCATATTATATAAAAGCAATTATACATAAATGCCTAACCCTCTAAAAGGTCATGGACATGTTAACTAATAAGGTCTTCTGTGCTTAGACCCTCCTGGGTAGTAACTTTTTGCTACATGACAACAGAAAACATCACTATTAAGGAAAGTTTACAACGTATAGGTTGTAATAATAGGATAGGATAATAGGATTAATAATAATCCTAATAATAGGATAATAGGATTATTATTAATATAATATATATTATATTATATAATAATATATATTATATAATATATATAATATAATATCCTAATAATAGGAGAATAGGATTATTATCCTGCAAACCTTATGGTGACACTTGTAGATAAATAAGGTTACTGCTTCATTAATTTTGCTTTGATTTGGGACGTTTAATAGCTGTCAGATAGATTGAAACCATAGTTAATCCAGTTGGCATTAATCCCCATGAAATGAAATGCATTTTATGTACAATGTCATTTAGCTAACAAGGTAAAAAAAAAGCAATAATTGGTCTCTTCCTATTTTGTACCACAAGAAGAAATCCTAGGAGAAAAAGTATCAGAATTTTAGGTTCTGAAAATCCTCAGTGCTATTTTAATCTCCATAGATATTTTAGTAAAGAAATGTTGCACTATACAGTACCTGGTACACAGAAGATTTTCAATAAATGTTGTCACTGAATTGAATGTACTGTACAATAATTATAATTCTAAAATGAAGACTTGACTCATAACAACAGTCCTGTACTTGAAATAAAGACCTAATTTAATTTCCTGTGAGTAACTCTAGGCAGAAAAGTGTTGCAATGAAGAAAGAATGGAAATTGGAGCCAAAAGTGGAGCGCCCACTTCCTAGTTGTGGCCTAAGTGTATGTACTGCTTAACCTCTCTGAACCTCGGGTTGCTCAACTGTAAAATGCAGGTAATTTAGTACTTATTTTATAAAGTTGCTGGAGGTATTACTTTGGAGGGGGGCAGGTAAATTATTAAACTGTCATGTAAAAACCATCTTATAAATAATGGTTTTATTTAACTTAACACATATGGACAATTGGTTATTTGAATAATGATAGGAGTGGAAGATGGTTATAAATTTTCTACATGACTCTCAGCTACTGGAGAGTAGAGACACTCTTTTTATACATTTCTTTAATTCCAGCACATACCATAGAGTCTGAGTATAGTAGATCCTCAGTAAACATTTGTTGCATGAGGAAGTTGTCATAAAGGATGCAATTTGGGCTAAATGTTAACTATAATAGATGGAAAAGCACTAATTGGAAGAGGTGCTTTAACAAGGCAACTGAAGGGCTTCCCTGGTAGTACAGTGGTTAGGAATCTGCTTGCCAATGCAGGAGACACAGGTTCGAGCCCTGGTCCGGGAAGATCCCTCATGCCTGGAGCAACTAAGCCTGGGCGCCACAACTACTGAGCCCACGTGCCACAACTACTGAAGCCCATGTGCCTAGAGCCCATGCTCCATAACAAGAGGAGCCACCGGAATGAGAAGCCTGCACTCCGCAACGAAGAGTAGCCCCTGCTCACTGCTACTAGAGAAAAGCCCGTGTGCAGCAACGAAGACCCAATGCAGCCATAAATAAATAAATAAATATTTTTTTTTTTAAAAAGCAGCTGAAATTGACTTTATCCGAAACCTAGTCAATGCTGTCCTTGCTCCGTTTTTAGTGTATATGTATAGCTTTTGACATGTTATTATAAAACAAGATGATTCTTCCACTCCTCTAACAACTGAAAATAAGTAGATGGTTTGGATTGTCATTTTATAATGAATCCAGGTGACTAATTTGTAACTGCTTAAATTATTCTCTCTGACTGGAAAATAAAATATATTTTCCTATAACACACGTGACTACTGAAAACTTATGAAGCTTTTTCTCATGAACAATGGGAATTTTGCCACTAATCATGTTTTTCCCCCTTGTGGCTTCCAGAAATCTCAGAGCCAAGTTTTTAGCCCATTTTTACTAATGACATGGAACTCTGTGGCCTGCATTTCTGTGTACTCTATCTTCCTTCTGGTGTTATTGCCCCATTATATTTACACTGTCCTTGACATTTCTTTTTCTGTTCTATTACATCTTATTTGTTCTTTTAAGCCACTCTAAATACTTTTTGTAATGAAGCAGGAGATATATCCCAATGAAATTAATTTTAAATGAATATGTATTTTTTAATGCATAACTTCTTGGAAACATCTTTGTTGCTACTTTTGTCTCTTCTCCACCTCTCTGCCATTTCTCTATTCTGCCATTCCTTAGTATGTAATTTATTCAAGGAATGGAACCAGTTCTTTATTATGTAAGTAAAGCCAATGGAGGAACTCACTGCACATATGTAGTAGCTCTTTCAGTGTATTGATAATTTATCTTACATTCTAACATTTTTTCTTAACACAAAGGCTAAAATCTATACCCCCAAGCCACATGCAGGATTTGAAAGGTCTCAGTGGCATGATGCTTTCATTCATTCAGCACACATTTACTGAGAACTTACTAAGTACTGCCTTATGGTACAGTTTTAAGCACTACTGGGGGAAAAGACATAAGATACTGTCTCCTCCTCTCTCAAGGACCTTATGGTCTTTTAGAAGAGCTAAGATATGTATCTAAATAACTTTATATGATAGATTGCCCAGTTCATAAGAGATACGAAGAGAAGCACAGATCAAATGGTAAAAGAGTGCTCTCTTCTCTTCGGCAGCGCATACACTAAAATCGGAACGATACACAGAATATTAGCATGGCCCCTGCGCAAGGATGACACACAAATTAATGAAGCGTTCCATATTTCTATGGGCGGGATGTGAGCCCCGGAGCCTTCTCCCCGTCCTGTGGTGTCTCCCCAGGTCTTCCACAAGCTGGCCTCCTACAAGGGCTGTTTGTTGTCTAGCCTCAGCACGATGCTGAAGACGTTAGACTGCAGCCCAGGGCAGTCTCCTGAGAGCCCTTGTTGCCGAGAAAGCCAACTGTGAGACGCCTTGCTGGCTGCTTGGAGAAAAAACCCTAAATACCTGCTGGCCGAGTACTGCGAGTGGCTCCCGCAGGCCATGCAGGTTGACCTCGAGAAAGTCTGGCCACCCACCCCTGACTGCTGACCCAGTGCCTGCCTGAGGGGCCAAGGACTGGCCTGCGGACCCAGGGGGACTGGCAGCGGCCGGTGTCCGGCACAGTCACCCTGACCCCAGACCGCGCCCAGGAGGCAAGTCGAGCCTCTGGACACCCTCGTTCATCATGGCTCGATTCTGCGCATGACGTGCTGCCTTCCCTGAGCAGTCTGACCCAGGGGTGACTTTTGTAACTAGTTATCACAGGGTGGATAATGGTTTTATCTCCCATTCTGGCCCCATTTTAAATGTGCTCTATGTACTACATTAGTCCCTGTAGAGCAGCAGGGCTGCTGGGCAAAGGCAACCACAGGCCCTTCCTCTGCTCTCCGTTTCCTGTGAGTGTGGTGCACCCTCCCCACAGCCAGGGAGGGCCCCCAAAGCAACTGCTGGCTCCTGTGGAGTGGGTGTCTCCTCCCCAGGGGTCAGCCCCCCACTGGCTATATTACTGTAATAAACCTTAGCTATGATGACAACAACAAAAATGGTAAAAGAGTTATAGGAAGGAAACCCAACTTTCAGCTATATGAGAGTGGTTTTATGTAGGAAGATTCTTCAGACTATGACAACTGATTAGGTGTGAGGTGGCAAATGAGAGGGAAAGTAAAAAATAATCCTAAGGGACTTCCCTGGTGGTCCAGTGGTAAAGAATCTGCCTTCCAATGCAGAGGATGTGGGTTCAATCCCTCGTCAAGGAACTAAGATTCCACATGCCGCGGGGCAACAGGCCAAAACGTGCCCGCATGCTGCAACTACTGAGCTCACGCACCTCAACTAGAGCCTGCGTGCTGCAAACTACAGAGCCTATGCACTCTGGAACCTGGGCGCCACAACTACAGAGGCCATGCGTCCTGGAGCCTGCAAGTCACAACTAGAGAAGAGAAAAACCGCTGCCACAACTAGAGAGAGGCCTGTGCACAACAACAAAGAGCCCACATGCCACAATGAAAGATCACACGCACCTCAACAAAGATCCGGCGTGCCACAACTAAGACCTGATGCAGCAAAAATAATAATAATAAAATAAATAAATAAATAAATAAATAATCTAAAAAAAAATAATGCTAATTTTTTCTTTTTTTGGCGGTACGCGGGCCTCTCACTGTTGTGGCCTCTCCAGTTGCGGAGCACAGGCTCTGGACGTGCAGGCTCAGCGGCCATGGCTCACGGGCCCAGCTGCTCCGTGGCATGTGGGATCCTCCCGGACCGGGGTACGAACCCGCATCCCCTGCATCGGCAGGCGGACTGTCAACCACCGCGCCACCAGGGAAGCCCAATAATGCTAAATTTTAAGTCTGGTGATTAGTGCACTGAAGATATCATTAATAGAAATGGAGGGCATAGAATGAAAAGCTGGTATATGGTCAGTTGGAGGTGATTGTGGGACAGCCAAGTAGAGACATCAACTAGTCCATTAAAAATTATGGATTAGGGCTTCCCTGGTGGCACAGTGGTTGGGAGTCCTCCTGCCGATGCAGGGGACGCGGGTTCGTGCTCTGGTCCGGGAGGATCCCGCAAGCCGCGGAGCGGCTGGGCCCGTGAGCCATGGCCGCTGGGCCTGCGTATCCAGAGCCTGTGCTCCTTGGCAGGAGGGGCCACAGTGGTGAGAGGTCCGCGTCCCACACACACACAAAAAATTATAGATTAGAGCTTCGGAGGGAAGTTTGGGGAGTTGTCCATGTAAAGGTGATATGTAAAGGTAATAGAAGTCAAGCTTTTACACCATATAGTCAAGGCAGAAGGGGTAGAGAAAGGAGAAGAAGGCCAAGGGGATGTGTCTTTGGGGAAGATCTGATGAAAGAAGGAAGAGGAGCCTGAGAAGAATTAGAAGCAGCAGTACAGTATAATGGAAAGAAAGAATATCAAGAATACAATGGATCAACATTATCAACTATTCCATCTTATTCGAACTGGAATAAGATGAAAATGAAGCAAAAAAGGAAGTGGAATTTGCAACTTAGAGGTCAATAAAAGCAGTTTCAGAAGAATGTTGAAACTAGAAACTGGTTTTCAAGGTGTTAAGGAATCTGTGGGTAATGAGGAAATGGCAGCAGTGAGTATGCCTTCCTCCTTCAGGGATTTTGCAAGTGAAGGGAACAAAAATGATTGAGATCATAAGTCAGTAGATTGGTAGGGTTGCTAATGGAGTCACCTTGAAGACAAGGTTAGATTATTAATTCTCAAAGATCAGAAGAATCAAAAGTTCACTGAAAGTACAGAGAAATTTTTCAATGAAGTAGGGTGTTGAAGGAGTTCGCATAGTGAACTCAAATTGTGGTCCCTGGACCAAGTAGCATTAGGATAACGAGTGAACTTGGAAATGCAAACTATCAAGTCCCAGCAATCTATATTTAAGCAGGTCAGCCAACTGATTCTGGTACACATTAAAATCTGAGTTCCACTGCCCATTCTTGGTAGAAGGGAAGGCTACCTGCAGAAAGTAAGAGAACAGAAATGGGACCTGGAGTGTGAAGAGGGAAAAATAAAGACTATATACTGAGGACTGGGGTGGCAAGTCAATCAGAATTAACTAAAAGGACTGTCTAGCAACAGAAGGAATCCAGCAAGACAGAGATAATCTGTACTAGACTAAATTGGCCTAGTTTGCGAACTTTCTCTAGCACACGAAGTCAAAATCTAGGTGCAGAGAAAGTGGATGGCAGTCTATCCAAAGTAAGAGATTAGCAAAATGAGGACTAATCAGAGAAGGCAACAATTTTAAGGGTTTCTAGCAAGAGCATTGTTGAATCAGCTGACAGGGGACACCAGCCTGGTTTGGAACTGAGGGCTGGAGAGCTTGTTGAGGGCAAGGCTCAATGGGAATTAGGGAGTAGGAGATGAAGTAAGAAAGCGATGATAAGAGAAAGAGAGATTCAGAATTCCAGATGAAACAGTTTCAAGTGATGTGGAGGTTCAAGGAGTGGCCAAAGTCTATGAGAGCTGAAGATGTAGTAGAAATGAAGAAATTAAAGGTGATGAAGAACCATGAGGACAGAGCATGAGAAAGATCTATCATTTGAGTGGAGAAGTTCTCATAGATGATTCCAGGGCAGGGGTCAGGGGAAAGTGGGGAGAAGATTGTAAGCGTGCCAGTGAAACTGTTGAAGGATGATGAGAGTGACTAGAAGGTCAGTAGTAGTGATAATATGAGCCAAGAGGAGAGGTGTATATGGATTGCAGGGTTTTAAAGAGAGGAAATGGTTGATCAACAAAAACCAGAATACTTGACTATATAAAATTGTACTGAGAGGGCTTCCCTGGTGGCGCAGTGGTTGAGAGTCCGCCTGCCGATTCAGGGGACACAGGTTCGTGCCCCGGTCCAGGAAGATCCCACATGCCGCGGAGCGGCTGGGTCCGTGAGCCATGGCTGCTGAGCCTGTGTGTCTGGAGCCTGTGCTGTGCAACAGGAGAGGCCACAACAGTGAGAGGCCCGCGTACCGAAAAAAAAAAAAATTGTACTCAGAAAATAATTAACAATAGATACATAGAAAACCAAACAAATGAAAACATTTAGGGAATTATTAACACCAGCAAATAATAGTTATACTAATAAAAGCAGCAAAATAGTACACAAATTGGTTCAGCAGTAAATAATACTTTCATAGCAATAATAATATAAACACTGAATAATGATTTAGCCCAAAATATGGGGATTTAACTATACTGAGATGATGAAAGGGATGTAAACAGGTAGGTGGGTGATTAATAGAACTAAATCCTTATGTACCAGAATTACCAACAGATAATATACAACGTTGATAAATCAAAAAAATAGCAGCATAAGTATACCCATATTATTTAGCTATATGGAAGTAAAGACAAGAAGAAAAAAAGCTGAGTTGAAAATTGTTGCCTCTAACTTCCGCCCTTTTGGCTCTCTGAGCAGCACCATGGCAGTCGGCAAGAACAAGCGCCTTACAAAAGGGGGTAAAAAGGGAGCCAAGAAGAAAGTCGTTGACCCATTTTCTAAGAAAGATTGGTATGATGTGAAAGCACCAGCTATGTTCAATATAAGAAATATTGGGAAAACACTATCACAAGAACTCAAGGAACCCAAATCGCATCTGATGGCCTCAAGGGTCGTGTTTTTGAAGTGAGCCTTGTTGATCTGCAGAATGATGAAGTTGCATTTAGAAAATTCAAGCTTATTACTGAGGATGTTCAGGGCAAAAACTGCCTAATTTCCATGGCATGGATCTTACCCATGACAAAATGTGCTCCATGGTAAAAAAATGGCAGACCATGCCTGAAGCTCACGTTGATGTCAAGACTACCGATGGTTATTTGCTTCGTCTATTCTGTGTGGGTTTTACTAAAAAATGCAACAATCAGATTCAGAAGACCTCTTATGCCCAGCACCAGCAGGTCTGCCAGATCTTCAAGAAGATGATGGAAATCATGACCCAAGAGGTGCAGACAAATGACTTGAAAGAGATGCTCAATCAGTTGACTCCAGACAGCACTGGAAAAGACATAGAAAAGGCCTGCCAATCTATTTATCCACTCCATGATGTCTTTGTTAGAAAAGTAAAAATGCTGAAGAGCCCAAGTTTGAATTGGGAAAACTCATGGAGCTACATGGTGAAGGTAGTAGTTCTGGAGAAGCTGCTGGGGATGAGACAGGTGCTAAAGTTGAAAGAGCTAATGGATGTGAGCCACCAGTCCAAGAATCTGTTTAAAAATCAGACTTTTAATGGTGACAAACAAAAGATCTTATTTGTGATAAAACAAAACAAAATAAAAGAGAAAATGGTTTCCTCTGGGCATCAGGCGTGCATGGAAAGGGTTGGGACAGGAACTTGCTGTTTGTTTTATGCCATTTAATAATATTTGACCTTTTATGCTATCTATATGTATTATTTTGATTAAAAAAATAAAAACTTTTTAAAAGAGTAAATAAATAACAATTCTTGTTTGCCACAGAACAAGAGTTCAAAAGGGCACAAGAGCAGGAGGTAGCTGGAGACAGATAAGGGTGGTGTTGGAGAAAAAAATGGGTCCAAAACAGATATCAATTAAATTTGGGGAAAGGATAGCAGGGAATAGAGTTTTGCACAAAAGACACTCATTTTCAATAATGGGGATGGAGAAGGGAATAAAGATGGAGAAGAGGGCTTCACTGGTGGTGCAGTGATTGAGAGTCCACCTGCCGATGCAGGGGACATGGGTTCGTGCCCTGGTCCGGGAGGATCCCACATGCCGCTGAGCGGCTGGGCCCGTGAGCCATGGCCGCTGAGCCTGCGCGTCCGTAGCCTGTGCTGTGCGATGGGAGAGGCCACAACAGTGAGAGGTCCGCGTACCGAAGGAAAAAAAAAAAAAGATGGAGAAGGACTGGAGTCACATGTGACTGAATGAGGGAACAGGCAGAAATGCTGAGTTTATTAAGCTAAGCAGCCCAGAGTTTCCATAATTAGTGAACGACTTATGTTAAATAAACATTGTAACAAGCTTCCTGGATACTTGTCAGAGAAAGCACCTGACACTAAGATCTGTGCTGTCTTGATGTTGACAAAAATTAAATTTTCAAATGACAGAAGAAAGGCATCACAAGTTGGAGAATTTTCCATTGGCAATAGCACTATCCAAGTGAGCAGGACTCTTCCCTTGACACCTTCCCATGACTCAAAGTTTTCTTGGAAGCCTCAAGCCAAGTGCAAAAGAGTTGTACATGCAATATATATAATTATTTGAGTCTTTCTTATAAACACCACCTGTATAACAACTTGTAAAACGAGTCCAGCTGAGCTTTTCCCTGTCACTAACATATGTGAAATTATCTGTTCCTTGCTAATGGCAGGAAAATGATCACAGCATGTTATTCTTAATGTCCTCGGGGAAAGAAATGTGATTGGTGCTGTTTCGAATTTGAAACCAAAATAATGATCTTTCTAAGGAGAACCATGGAAAACATACATAACTTAGTTTTATTAGAAATATTTTGGAGCCAGGTTTTTGGACATCTAATTTTCAAAAATATTTTAATGGCTTTTGCTTCTTAGAAAGCACTTTAAAGGTGATTTAGTTTCATTTAAAAATATCATTACAGGGACTTCCCTGGTGGTGCTGTGGTAAAAAAAAATCCGCCTTACAATGTAGGGGACACGGGTTCAATCCCTGGTCAGGGAACTAAGATCCCACATGCGGAGCAACTAAAGCCCGCGAGCCACAACTGAGCTCTTGCGCTTCAACTAGGGAGCCCGCGTGCCGCAAACTACAGTACCCATGCACCCTGGAGCCCGTGTGCCGCAACTAGAGAAGAGAAAACCCACACACCACAACTAGAGAGAAGCCTTCGTGCCGCAACGAACGATCCCACATGCCTCAACTAAGACCAGATGCAGCCAAAAATAAATAAAATAAGGAAATAAATAATAAATAAATCTTAAAAAGAATATCATTACAATGGAAACCAATTTTTTATTTTGATGCTTTGAAAGATTTGGGGACTGGGGTTGGGGGAGGAAAAGGCAGAGAATCAAACATTCATTTGTGTACCTAGTATGTGCTTGGCACTAAGCTGGATACTTTACATATTTTACCTCATTTAATCCATTGTAGATACACTGCACATTAAGTGTGATTCTCCCCCTCTTTTATAGATGGGGAAATTGAGGTGCAGTCCAGTTAAGTCGATTACCTCAGTCCAGTTAAAGTCAATTACCTAGGATCATGCAACTCAGTAGAATCAGGTTTTATAAACCCAGATAATTGAATTGAAAGTCTGTGTTCTTTCTACCTTATTATACTACCTCTGAATTACAATTTAACTCTAAACACAAACTGAAAATGGGTCATCCTTTAGTTTTAAAGAAGCCTAACTGACATCTGCTCTATTACTCTTCAGAGACTCTTCCACTCATGTGGAAGACACATGTAAACACCAAGGAGCCTAGGTGAGACAACTCATTCTCTGCCCTACTTTGTCCATGGGATCTGCACAATCGGGTTACCCCATCCCTACTCTGACCAGAAATGGATCCAATCCTGTGTAATCCACATAGGTGGAAATTACCAGCTCTAAGCTTCCCAGGGCACTATTCCATTTTCAGAAGCACTTCAACTTTATCCATATAAAATACTGAAAAACCAGAAGAAAAGTATACAAAAAGCCTCCAGCCTTTAACAAAGCTAAGTCGGAATCTCAAACTAAAAGATGAATAATAAAATAGAAAGTAATATATTAGTTACCAATCTCTGCCTATTTTCTAAACAGACAATATCTGGTCTGGTCAAATATATTATTAGTTGCACTAAGCTAATGAAAGGATATCATAGCATTACCATTGTCACTGTACAAGATTCTTAATCCTATGATATTTTTCCCATCTCTGATAATTGTCCCTCACTCCATTCCTACTGTCATTTTCCTAGTTTAAGTTTTACACTTTGACTACTGGAATATTTAGCTTTTAATAATCTCTCTGCAACTTCTTCTCTGTGGTATTTTTTCATGTTGTAGGCTTTATAGTTTATAAAGCATGTCAAACATATATTTTCATTTAGTCTTTACATCAACCCTGTGAGGTAGACATCACTACCAAAATTTATGGATGAGGATATTTCTGAGAGATTTAGTATCTATTAAGAACACAAAGCTTAGAAGGGACATAGCTGGAACTGGAACCCAGGTCTTCCTACCCTGAAGCTAGTCCACTTTCTGTTATAGCATGAATATCTCCCCAGTGGCAGACTATTAATCCACTGTCCTATTCATGTTTACATTATTGACCAAGGACTCTCCACATTACTGACTCAACTTCCAGAGGGAACTCTCAATAAGCTCTGGAGTCAGGCTACCTATATATGAATCCTGGCTCTACCACATGCTAGAGCTATGCAAGCCTTCACAAGTAACTTAACTTCTCTGAACCTCAGTTTCCTTCTCTTGAACAATAAAGGCAACAATGATACCTTCTTCATCTGATCATTGTGAGAAGAAAACTAATCAATATTTCAATCTATCTTGTGCAAAGCTTCTAGAATTAACCTCCTAAATCATACCTATCAATATTTTCCTACTCAATAACCTTCAACCTTTCTCCATTGTCTGCCAAATAAAGTTCAAAATTTTAAACTTAACATTCGGGAATTCCCTGGTGGTCCAGTGGTCAGGACTCTGTGCTTTCACTGACGAGGGCCTGGGTTCAATCCCTGGTTGGGGAGCTAAGATCCTGCAGTGGGAAGGACCTCATGATCTGGCCTTAAGGTATCATTTTAACCCTACACTCTAGTACTCTTCATCTCATGTCTTCCTTGCCATACAAACCAAACCACTATTCCTGAAACCCAAAGTGTACTTTCCCAAATATATGACTTTTTTCATGTGATTCCCTGTTCTTAGGATGTCCATGCCACACACCACAATACCACGTTTGGAAATTCTGCTCACTCTTCAAAACCCAGGACAATCTCTTCTTCCTCAACAAAGCTTTCCTAGATCTCCCAGCTGAAATTAATTTCTTCTCTCTTCTGTTCCCAAAGCACACTGCATGATCCTCTTTTATAACAGACAACACTTTGCTTTGTATAATGTTTTATGTGTTTGCGACTTTCCCCTATTAGACAATAAGCACCTAAGAGAAATGTGACAATGTCTTACCCACATTTGTATTTTTCATAGTACCTGGCATGAAGATTTAATGCTTACAAATAATAATTACTACTAAAAATTAGTAATTACCATTTAAGTACTTACCATCAGCACTCAACAATGGTTAAGTGCTTAACATACATGACATAATTTATTCTTACAATAACCCGGTAAGAAATGGATGATGAATCTTTATTTTATGATGAAGAAACTGAAGCGTAATGAAGTTAAGTATTAGACTGAACCGTATGAAACTGTTGCTCTTTGATCAACTTTGACCTATAAAAATGACAATTTCAAATTATTTAACCTAATAAAATGTCTTTCTAATGGCTATTACTAATCCATTTAATTTAAGAAATTCAACACCATCTGGACCATGTTTTAGAGTAATTCTAAAGACCAGTATTTCCATACATGATAATTTAAGGCTTTTTTAGATTGGAAAAACGTGGGTATTAAATTTTTTGTGCTTCTTTTTTACCAATATGGCCAAAGTGTATATTTCAAGTTTCAGTCCTTAGAAATAATCTCATTCATATTTAATATAAAACAATCATATTCTTATGTGGGCAGGCTCCCTCTTTATTTTTTCTTATTCTTTTTCTTTTGTCTTTCTGTAGGAGTTGCCTATGAGAGCGGTCAATTTGAGCAAGCTATTCTTTATTAGAAAAAAATATGAAAAAATAACAAAGGGTGGATTATTCCCCACAGTTCCAGTTATAATTGTTAGTTTTTCCAAGAAACAAGACAATCTTTTTTCCTTTAACACATGTATAACAGAGGTTTACAAGATTCTAAAGTATTCAGAACATAAATTAGTCACTGATGATTGCATCCCAAGATACTTCTTCTTAGCAAGTAAGTTTTAGTTTCTATTTTGTTGATGTAACAAATAATAAAATGTATGCCTATTCTGACTTAATATGCCATATTTTCAAAGAAAACATAAAAAAATAATGGTCACATGGTGACCATTATAATCATCTTAGACAATATCACTTCCAATTCATTATTCACTTAAATATCATACTTCATGAAAATATTTAATGTTGCACAACTGTTGGACCCATTTTAGAACTGAGGATCAGCTAGAAATTAAGTGTTCATTGATCAGTTCTTAACTCCCCTCATAGATTTAATGTATTAATAAACCTGAATTATTTTGTCTTCTGAGAAGAGATGGAAAATTTTGTTTTAAAAATGCCATAATACATATACCCTGAGAAAACCATAATTCAAAAATAGTCATATACCACAAGTTCATTGCAGCACTATTTACAATAGCCAGGACATGGAAGCAACCTAAGTGTCTATCAACAGATGAATGGATAAAGAGGATGTGGCACATATATATAATGGAATATTAGCCATAAAAAGAAACAAAATTGAGTTATTTGTAGTGAGGTGGATGGACCTAGAGTCTGTCGTACAGAGTGAAGTAAGTCAGAAAGAGAAAAACAAATACCGTATGCTAACACATATATATGGAATCTAAAAAAAAGTGGCTCTGATGAACCTAGGGGCAAGACAGGAATAAAGACACAGACGTAGAGAATAGACTTGAGGACACGGGGAGGGGGAAGGGTAAGCTGGGACGAAGTGAGAGAGTAGCACTGACATATATGCACTACCAAATGTAAAATAAATAGCTAGTGGGAAGCAGCTGCATGGCACAGGGAGATCAGCTCAGTGCTTTGTGACCACCTAGAGGGGTGGGAGGGAGACGCAAGAGAGAGGGGATATGGGGTTATATGTATGCATATAGCTGATTCACTTTTTATACAGCAGAAACTAACACTACACTGTAGAGCAATTATACTCCAATAAAGATGTTAAAAAATAAATATATAAAAATGCCATAATAAAACATGAATCTTCATGGTATAACTCCTCAATATTTTGATGAAAAAATAATGTGGGTACCTATACAGTGGTGTGAGCAGTGTTTAAGAGATTATTTCAGTTTTACAAGGAATCAGCTCATTAATCTTACCTGCTCATGTGTATGGTTTGAGTCACTATGATACAGTTCAATTCCAGTGTTTGTAGAAATTGAATCACTTCCTGTGATGGTTTGGATTTGCTGGCTAGAATGGGATTGTTGATAGTGTAGAGAGTGGAAGATCTGGGGCTGTTAGACAATGTGATGATGGCACTGAACCTGAGGATAGCATTCCTAAAATACATGCACATGCCAAAAACAGTCACTCAGAATAAAAATAACTAATAAAAGAAAAGCCAACTGAATCCACTTTAAAAAATTTAATGTGTTCTTTCACAAGATAATTCAAGCCCTAGGATTTATAGTTTTAATAAGTGATATATTTTTTTTCCAATTATTCCATTGCGAAAAATTGTATTGAACTCTATTTTTATTTGACCAGGTGGCTGTAAACATCCAAATACTTACCTAAGTTGGCTAGAGAATTGCATGTTCTGATTAAATTAATATTACAGTTATACTTAACACTAAAACTAAAATGAATATTAATATTAATATTTCTTTGATGATTCAACAGGCACTTCAGGATCTAATTACAAAATAATACTGAAGATGTTGATGGATATAAATTAGAAAATAATATAATGTAGTGATTTTCAATGTCAGGAAGCATATTAGAAACACAGTGGGGGCAGGTGAAGTTCTTACGCTTGTGAAAATCAAGCATAAATTTAAAAAGATTGGAAAACAGTGACTAAGCCTTCAGATTCAGAAAACATGGATTTTAACTCTGATTCTACCACTTACTCTGTGATCTTGAGAAACTGTATATGCAACCTTTATAAGCTTCAGTTTCCTCATGTGTAAAAGTGGAGATAGTATGTACCTCACTGGGTTGCTATGAGGAGTAAATTAACTAATGTTTGTTAAGTGCTTAGTACAAAGTAGGTGGGTAATTAACATTTATTATTATTATTATCATATATTATCATTGTCATCATCATCATCAACTTAATAATCATCCACCCCATTAATTCTGTAGGTGAAAAAAAAATAACCATGAGGTCCAGAGAAGTAAGATGATTTACTTATAATGACACAAATAATTAATGGCAAAATTGGGACTGGAACTCATGATTTCTTGCTCAGAGTTCTGTCAGAACATTAAACTGAATTTGTACTGTCTTCAAAATATTTTGGAACTTCTTTTCAAACTAAATCTTTGCTATCTGCTTGCTTATTTACCATGGCTTTTTTCTGGTAAGTGTAGAGCACAGAATAAAAATAGATATCTGGTTATAGTTTGGGGGATTTCAGGTATGCTTGAATTTTCTATATTATTTTGTTATTATCCTACTTTGAAAGCAGGCACCCGAAAGCCAGTTTTCAAAGAAAAACATACTCTATTTGAATCATAATGCTACATTCATGCACGTACAATTAACTTTGAAAGTATAAATTCAATGCTCTATTTCCTTTTGACTGTTGGAAAGGTGACCTATATTAATAAAGTAAGGCACTTCAAATTTTAAGTTTTATATGGAACAATTTTCAAGCTATATTAAATGAAGAAAGCAAGATGCATAAGGATGAATATAATATGCTCCTTTTGTATAATATTTTTAATGTACATACATGTGTATTTACAAATATATACAGCTGCTTTTAAATGCATTAATAGAGCAAAAAACATTTTAAGAGTAACTGCCTCTGGGAGGAAGAACTGAGGGACAAGAGGATCAAGATAAAGAAGCTGTTTTTTCACTATATACATTTTAATTCTCTTTTCACACTCTTTTTGTACCTTTTTATACTTTTTATGCTTTGAAATTTTTTACCATGTATACAAATATCTTTTCATGTATACAAAAATTTTTTGAAAGAAAAAAATATATATATAAAGAAACACATTTTACAAGTAGACACTGCCTTGGTAGACATATAGATAATAAAGGTCATAGAATCAGTTCATAGAATTATTTTCTCTAGGCTCTTTTCAAATATGACCTACTTTACAAATATGCTAGCACTAAGTAAGAGCTCTACAGTTTAGGAGCCTGACTGTGTACTATCAGTAACTTTTGTACAAATTTTGGGGGTGAATGTATCATCTGTTCTTTTATGTTACAAAATACCTTCATACACTAGATTAGGATAAAGTCAGAGTGATAGTCAGAGAACGCTTTCACCAGTGGGGAGCTTGTACACTACTGAAGTAGAATTCCTCCTGAAAAAATAAATGTGTCCCTTAAAAAGCAGATTAGGAAAAAACTTGAAAGGACAATAAATAAAACAAAACCCATTTCTCAATCATCTTTCTTTATTAACGCATCAGTTGAATAGAATGCTGACAGTTTCTCCATCTGGGATGTCTTGTGGTTTTCTTGAGCCTATTTGGCATCTGAACCACTCATTGGTACCACTAAAGTCTTAGCAGGTTTTCAGTTTCCATTCCTCACACCTGACTACTAAAATTATTGTTCCAAAGCAAGATATTCATACATTTCTCATACTTTTGAAGTATACCACAAGCTGAGTTTTTAATGTACAAAAGATCAAACATTTCTGATTTACCATATATCTTATCTTTTTTGCTCAAGAAAAATATACACAGAGTACAATTTATATGAATTGGATAATTATCTTGAAACTGACACCACTTTACCACCCTTCTACTATAAATACCTCTTTTTTTGGACAGGTCCCATCTCCTAAGAGCTAGTCCCATTTGGATTAGTCTCATATGACATTAAACAGGTTCATCCAGACTCTGGCTTTATCCAGCTCATCCCACTGTATTTCTGTCACTGAGGAAACTCAGCTAGGTCAAAGCAGTTGTATGCATGTTTCCTTTTACCTTGGGCAGCCTCCCATGGCAGTTCCAAAACTCCCAAATCATTTAAGTCATTAATAAGAAAAGTGGACATGTAAAAGTAAATATTCTAGTTAACAGTAAGTAGCAGCAATGTTCTATTAAAGGAATTCTTCTTTAATTGTTCCAGATGCATAGCAATAATAATGTATAGGATATTCAATATTTTCTTCTAGGGCCAAGATTTAGAAAAGCTGTTTATTCTCTTTGAAACAAGAAGTTGGAAGCAGCATGAAATGATGTGTCTCAAACATTCCTTCCTATTTAAAGTGTGTCAGACATTGTTTTGGCTGTCCAGTTAGATAAAGGACAGATGTTATAATCTGGTAGCTTGAGGAAAATGCCTTTTGAAGAACTAAAATATTTTGAGAAATTTTTCTATTTGGTATCATAATGTCCAGAAATATTCTGCAGTTCTTTTGGAAAATATATATTTAATATGTACTCTACTAAACCCTTCAGACTATATACAGTTTTCCAAGCAGACTAGAATCTTAAAGATTTGGATATTTATGATCCTGAGAGTTTACTCTTTTTCATTTTTATTGGGTATCAAATGAGTAATGATGTATTAGTTCCTATGAATTGGGTAACAACTGCCCATAAATGCTCATAAAAATAAGACATGTTCTCATGCCAAGAAAAATGAAAAAAAGAGAATTTAGTATATTTTAATGTTTCAGTTGTATATGAGAAAAATGATTTTGTGATCAAAATTCATTTGATAATATTTAACTGCCTGTTTTGGGTTGAATTGTGCCTCCCAAAAAAAGATTCATTGAAGTCCTAACTCCCAGTACTTCGGAATGTGAACTTATTTGGAAACAGGGTCTTTACAGAGGTAATCAAGTTAAAATGAGGCCAACAGGATGGGTCCTAATCAAACATGACTGGTGTCCTCATAAAAAGAGGAAATTTGACACAGAGACAAACATGCACAGAGGGAAGACCAGGTGAAGACACAGAGGGAGGGTGCTATGTGACACTAGAGAATTAAAATTACGCACCTACAACCTGAGGAACACATGAGGCCACCAGAAACTAGGAGATAGGCAGGGAAGAGTTCCTTCTATAGAGGCTCAAGAGGGGGCATCGCCCTTTAAACATGGTAATTTCATAGTCCTGGCCTCCAGAACTGTGAGACAATAAATCTCTGTTGTTTCAAGCCACCCAGATTGTGATACTTTGTTACCACAGCCCTAAGAAGCTAATACACTGTCCTAGTTCAAGAGATAAATCCCAGGATTTGTCTGGGCTGCGAATGCTTGTACCCACTGAGGAGATCAATGTGAAACCTCTTCTGGTTACAGTAACAACTCTGCTTAAAGGACGGAAGGGCAGGGGGAGAGAGGAGCTCTAGATGCCATGGAATTACCATCACCCTGCTGCAGTTTTGTACTCTGTACTTGGTCTCTCAATTTAGCTTAATGGAATTTCAAAAACTGACTTCAAGCTTTAGCTTTCTAGACCTTTTACAGTATACAGTATTTTACAGATCTGTTCATAGATAGTGTTCATTTAAAAATTCACTTCATATTAAATGAATTAAGATAAAATTGCAATGTTTTATGATTTTTGTGAGCCTCGTTTAAAAGAAACATACAAAGCATTGAGATATCTATATTAAGTTCAGATTCTTAATTTTCCCCGTGACTGGACATATCTTTATTTTAGTTTCCCTTTCAGTAAAATGCGGACAATACTTCAAATGAGGAAATGGAAATGAAAGTGTTAAGGATGATACAAAGGGCTGTAGATATAATGAGGTATCATTATATAGCGAGCTTGCCTGGCACTTGACAATTGAAGGTCATTTTAGCTCTATTAAAATATTCATAATTCAAAAGTATACACATAAAATAAGCCTTAAAACAAATTTCACTTACCGGATCCGTATTTAGCTTCTCCACTTTTCTTATGGTTTTTTCATAAATGACATTATTTCCTGGAAAGAAATGGCCTCCTCTTAGGAATGGTGACAGTGGTTCCTATAAAGACAGTAAAGACTGTGTTTTGCTTTGAAAGTTACCTTTTCAGAGGAATCTGAACTTAAGCAAATATGCATTCTCCAATAAAATCTGAGGTAGTGGCAGACTTTAGGAGGAAAGTGGAATGACATCCCAAAAAGGTTCTGAGAGATATAAGGATATAGTAATAAAAATAGTCCATTTTCTCAAACAGAGCAAAATGTATCTCCCACTACATTTTACTAAGCCTAACAGTGTTTTGGGGAAATTGGAAGAGTGGTAAAGATTTTTTTTTTGTTCCTAAGGCAAGATAAGTTTCCTCTGAGGTAGACAGGCATGAGGTCAACCTCATCTAAACTGCGTTCACTGGCAAGTTACTTTCTATGCCAAAGTATTATTAGAGAAATGCAAAATAAACATAATTCAGCACCACTGAGCCATAAAGTAGGTAGAACTGTATTAAAAATTTTTTTTCTTGGAACTCAATTTGGGTTCCCTTGAAGTGTACAATTCCTACTTGTGATTACAATCAAAGCTAAGGCTCTCAGTACAAAGTATGTTTTGAATACTGAGAACAGAGTAGAGGCTTTAAGAGCCACTGTATCTCCATATAATCAACTAAATTGATGTAGGATTATCTAAGTGCTTAGAAGTTGTCACCAATGTAATAATGGGTGGTGACATATCCAAGATCTGAAAGAAACCAGGAAGGGTTAATAAGAATCAGACCAGGAGTCCAAAATAAATGTACTGTGTATTATACTCCTCTCCTTTCTTTTGGTTTTCATATGACTTTTCACTTGTATAGGGAGAGTGAGGGTTATTTTGTTACAAACCAAAAATTGCATTCATTTATTTTTGTAATGCAAGGGAACAGTAGAGAAGGGGATTGGCTAAACCTATTACCAGTTAATGTGCTTAGGACCATTTCAAAACCAACAAAATATGATAGCATTTTTGTAGTCTACTATTGTAAAAACTGTTAGAACTGGACTAAAACACTGGTTGTTGAGAAAGCAAGACACTCTTGAACCCAAAGTATACACTTCTTGTATTCAAGTTTGGATAAAGGGTGCTTTAACTTAATGTTCCTGGGATACTTTGGTAAAACAAACATATAAGTGATTCATTTTGACTAGCTGATGAATTACCAAATCTAAAGATGGATATATATTTAAAAATTCCCCTAGAAACTATTTTGTGTTTGTTTTTGTAAAAAAAAGCCTCTTTGGTAATACATGTAACACATGTTTACATTCATGTAACATGTTTAAGAGCTTACTATGCACAATACACTTTGCTAAGTATTATAAGGCATGAAGCAAAGTTAGATTATTACTAGGAGCACTGAATATTGATCAGGGTTCAAACTGTAGCCAGCAGCCTATACTTGTAATATTCTCAAGCTAAGAATGGTATTTATATTTTTAAAGGATTGTAAGTAAAAAGAAGGAAGACCAAGACCCTATATTTCTAAAGGACTATAAGTAAAAAGAAAGAAGACCAAGACCCCATGTGGCCAACAAAGCCTAAAATATTTACTATATTGCCCTTTACAGGAAAAGTTTGCTAATCCCTAGTCTAGATGATATATGAACACAAATACCTATAATACAAGGGAGAAAGAGGCAAGGGCCAATAAAAAGTACAGAGAAATAACTTATGGGATGGAATTCAGAAGAAGAAAAACCAAGTTCCATTGGCAGTGCTTGGGTAGGTTACTTGGATCAGGTAGCATTTAAGAGAAGGTAAAGGTGGGCTTTAAATATAAGGAGGTGAAAGAAAATGGTATTTGAAGTGACAGAAACAAAGTCAAGACACCAAGGTTGGAAAAGTGTAAAGTTATATGTAGGGGTCATACTTGGCAGATGGAGCTTGGTTCTGCAAGCAGTGAGATGCCTTTGAATGCTTTTAAACGGGGCTGTGATTTGAACATAGGTCTACTTCAAGAAGATTAATTGGGGAATGGAAAGAATACAGGTGAGGAGACCAGTTAGAAAATTATCCTAAATCAAGGACAGCACTTTTCAAAGAAGACTCCGAGGTCTTGAACCTGAGGAATCTACTATATGGTAAATGGGCTCAAAAACTAAAACAGTAAAAGTGGAGACACATGGAGTTTTCTGTGCTCCTGGTAAGAATCTAGGTCAGATTCATGTTTTTATTCCTCATAACACTTAGCAAAGTATATAGTGCATAGTAATCCCTTAAACATGTATTAACTTATGGCAAATAACTAGCAAAAGAACTCTTTTACAGCACACAGTTGAAAACACATGTCTGGAACTAAGTGGGGATTTCATGGCTATTGTTCTAGATTTCAGAATCATATGTTTAGAAGTTCTAGTTAAAACCATGCAATTGCTGAAAAGGCAAATGAAGATCAAAGACAGAACTACAAATCTTCAGACATATGAGAATCATAAGAGAAAAATGTCATACAGTCAAGAGAAGAGAAGTTTTTAAGAAGCAATAAGAAGGTGAGTGAAGGTATAAATGCTTCAGGGAGGTCAACAGGTGAGAAATACAAAGTAGATTGGATTTGAACTACTATGAATCTATTGGATTTGACTACTAAAATTAATGGAAATAGGTATAATAAAAAAAATTTCTGGGTTAATAAAACCTATATTCAGTTCTGCCTCTATCACCTACGTGCTGTGGAAAGTTAGGTAAGTCATTTACCTTCCCTGAGGCTCAGTTCCTTTATCATAAGGATAGTAATGCAGGGTACTTTATGCCAAGCAAAATATGTATGTTAAAGTACCTTTAATCTGTCATGTAAATATATAAAAGGCATTGGTTTTGAATAATACAGTAATATAATATTTAAAATCAATACTGGTTTTAAAATAATTTATGAGAATCTTGTTAGAACTTTTCTAGGATATCGAGTTTAAAAATACACAAAAGTAAGCTTGTTGATGACAGGAACTTTATCCATCTTAAATACCCCATAGTGAATGAACAGATGATTGGATGAGAAGGGACGATATGAACTTTTATATAAGGATATAAGCATCTTCTAATAGGGGAAAAAAATTTAACAAAAGCATGAAATTTTCTTTTCTATGAACTAAAATTCACTCTAAATGCTGAACCATTATTTTTTAAGAAGAAAAAGGACTTAGGTGCTAAGAGTATTAATTCTCCCTAAACTGTGTGTTGGACATATTTTAGATGATCTACTGAAAGAAAAACTTCTAAATTTAGGGAACTATTATTTTCCCCAAATCTATAAGAAAGTAAAACCAAATATTAATATGAATAGATCACTCTGCATAAAACAGGTCAGCAAAATTAATCAAAAGTTTTAGATTTCTAACAAATGAGTTGCTAAACAGTTTCACTATTTGGTAGCTTATTTTATTTTTCTACCTGTACATTGGAATTGGTGCCAGACCCACCCTAAAATTTAACAGGTGTTTTCAAAGATGGCTGATTTTATAATTTAATTGTTACTTTTAGAACCTCTGGGAGTAGTTCTCACATCTAACAAAGTACATATTCCCCAGCATCCACTTTACTGTTTCCAGGCCATGAAAACTTGTTGGAGAACATTTTTTTAAAAAGATTTGCTGATGTGGCTCAGTACGAATTCAAGTTATCCAACTTTAAGAGGCCCTCCGACATTCATGGTCATACTTGTATTCACCAAGTTCTCTATAACTACTGTTAACAAATATTTTTTTTTCCTCAAAGCCCCATGCTCATGTTCGTTCATTCACCTTCTACTTACTGAGAAAACCAATATAATCTGTCCAATGAGATTCCTCCATTTTCCTCCCCATCTCAAAAATCTCTTCAGTTTCTGTTCGTTCCACTCGTTATGGAATAACAGACCCCTCTTTTATCTGGAAGTCACTTCTCTGTCTGCACCTGGAATCCTATCCACTCGACTCTTCCAGAATTGTGTCCCCTTTCTTCCCTTTCTCTGCTGCATCATAACTTTTCCTTACTACTAGTTATTTCCCTATGAATCTCTCAGATCTCCAAGATTCTGTGCTACTATCCCACCTCTCCTCCTTTGACCAATATCCTTTTTAGGAGAGTAATCCTCACTTATTTCCTCCACTTTGTGATCCAGTCACCCATTAACTTTTTGCATCTGGATTTTGCCTCCATATGTATACCACAACTGCTCTCTCAAACATCACCATTGCTTTCTTAATGGTCAAACTCTATTTTCAAACCTCATCCTCCTTGGCCCTTTGGCCATTTGAGATGGTTGACCACCCCCTTTCTCTATTTGCTTCAGTTAGTCTGTGTTCACATCCCTCTCTGACCGCTCCTCTACCTGTGAAAGTGGTTCCTTCCTTCTGTTCCTTTAGAGTAGGCATTTTAGGTTCTGACCTCAACCCCTTCCATTACCCCTCAGTGATCTCACTCATTCCCGCAGCTACAAAGATAACTTTAAGAGGAATAACTCCTATATCCTTATCACAAATGTGACCTTCCTCAAGTCACTTTTTAACTGCCTGTTGGGCATCTTCGCTGCCATGTGCCTCAAAGGCTACTGGTTCAAACAGATCTCAGTCTCCCCGTTTCCAAAACCAGCTTCTCCTCTCCCCTACTTCTTACTCCTTTTAATTGGGCTACCATGTTCCCTGTAACTCAAACTGAAAAGCTTAAGTCATATGTGACTTTTCTTCTTTTAACCCCAAATCCAATATAGGTTATCAAAACTTGTCAAAATTACCCCCAGAATAACTGTCAGAAAAGATAGAGAGTGACACATTTAGTCAGAAAACCTAAGCAAGTCACACTTATTTAAGCTTTTGTTTCCACATTAGTAAAATGGTACCAATAATGATGTTCATTGTAATATTTCCTTAAATACCACAATAAATCCTTTTCTGATTTCCCAAACAAACGTGTTATCTCCAGCCTCTGAACTTCAGTAAGACTTCATCTGTATTTCTCTTATGGCATCTATCATACACCTCATCATATATTTTACATAGCTGTTTGTGGACATAATCTTATTCCCCTTCCTGAGAGGAACTGTAAGCCCCTTTGATTCAGGAACCATGTCTTATTTCCTTTTATTTTCCAATTTGAAGGCTGTAGAGTGCCATTCTCAAAGTAGGAGTCTGTGAGTGGAAAATTAATGAAAATGACTAATATAAATTGGGTTATATCTACTGATTGAATAAAAATACTTCCCCATTTCTGAGTCATGTTATATACCAGAATGCATAAATCCCTTGACTAAAATGACAATAAATGGAAAATAAGGAAGATCAGGAGCAACCAAAAATAAAAAGGCTGAACAGAGTTAGGATATCATGAGAGAAGTGGATTGAGATCAGTTTAATTATGGGGAGAAGTAAAGATTAGAGAAACTGGAAGGTGAAAGAGGATAAAGTTGCCATTTAGGAGGCTCAGCTTATTATAAGTATTGTAATTTAGCCAGAATCTTCTCCTGAGGGAATTTAAAAGAACAAACAAAAAGCCATATACTTAGATAAATAAAATGTATCTGGACAGGATTTTCAAGCTGCTCTGCAAAACCAGTTAGATTATTTTTGTTTACAAAGCATGGGGATTGAAATTTGTTTTACCCCTCAATAATGTAGAGTTAAAAGCTGAAAATGTTAAAGTTAAAATGATCATTTTTCTTTAACCCTCTGCTGCATCTTCTCCCTGAGAAACTATTTGCTTCTTTGCAGTTGAACACAACCATAATGAGGCAGGCTCAGTGTTACAAATATGTTATGTACTTGCATACATAATTCTGATTTCTCTGCTTTTGTGATTACACTCTAGCTGGTGAGGATGGGGGAGAGAAGTGGTATGTGGGTGGGTCTCTGGATCCTAGTTCACCTACATCATCAATCATCCTTAATTCCCAAATGTTCCTCTCCCATATCTGCATTGTTCAATTTCAGTCCCAACTCTGCTGTTTTGTAACCGAATGGTTTGGGGTCAATTAAGAACTTCAGTTCCAAGAAGGTTGCAACCTTGTTTTGTTCACTAGTCAATCTCCAGTTCTTGGGGTAATTTTTGGTGCATAGTGGGCAATCGATAAAAATTCACTGAATAGGTGGGAGCTTCAACAAAAATTCACTGATAGGTGGTAGTGGGCGGCCGGGCATGGAGGGGCAAAGCTGCCGGGTCCTTCATGGTGAAAGATTTGGGGGCATTTCTCTCTCCATTGTGTAGTTGATAGTTTGGACAGTGAAGAGATGGTGGACAGTGTCAAAATTTTTCTACAGAACCTTGCCAGGGGAATCAAAGACTCCATCTGGGGAATTTGTACCATCTCAAAGCTAGATGGTCAAAGTCAACAAAAGAGAGAGGAGCAGCATCGAAGAAGGGCAAGCAGTGTCCTGGCTCAGAGGAGAGCCCAGAGTATAGAGAGGAAGCAAGACAGTGAACCACATATTGTTAGAATTTTTCAGTGCTGCACTTGGAATGGCAGAGTATTCTGGTTGTCTCCTCTTGTTTTATTGAGTGTTTATTCCTGTGCTTCAGTCAGCAGTGGGCCAAATTTTGGTGAACCATCACTCCCTCGGGATGTTTTGTTGTGGCTAGAATTCTTCCTCATGTCAATTTTCAGTACTCTTTGGGTGCTCCACGTTTGTGCTTAGCAAAGTTGTGAACGCAATCTGGTTTCAGGGTATAACTGATCTGGCATTCGAGGTATCAAGGATGAAGGCTCACCATTCGTTAGTTTCAGCAAAATAATTGCTGACATGCTCTTCAACCTATTGCTGCAGGCTCTTTTTCTCCTCCAGGGGATGTTTATGAGTCTCTTCCCCATCCATCTTGTTGGTCAGCTGGTTAGTCTCCTGCACATGTCTCTTCTCTACTCGCTATACTGCTTCAAATATCGTTGGTTCAATAAAGGAATTGAAATTCACCAACAGTTGTCAAACATAGAAAGAATTGGCCTTACTACTTTGCATTTGGTTTGCCCTCATCTTTCCTCAAAGCAATGCAGTACTCCTACGTTGTCAGTGCCTGCTTCTTCTCTATCCTCGTTCCTTTATTCATTATCAGTGTCTTCCCAATTGCACCTCTTCTCCTTGGTGGTTTTCTTAAGCAACAGATTCTTCTGCAAGACAGTCTACCTGCAGTCTGCCCTGAGTAGCTCAACTTCTGCAGAGAACTTCCCCTCACCTCACCCATGCCCTGCCAAACTGAAAGCTGTTGTAGGCCACTGAGTCAACTGCCATCAAGAGGAGATGGGCGGGATTACAGGAGCACCATGGCAGCTCTTTTCCTTGTTCACTTCCCTGACCAGGGAAGGCAACAACTCTGCCAAGGGCCCTGTGCATATTCTGCTCTTTCTGAGAAATCGGGCATTTTTTGTTTAACATCTTTATTGGACTATAATTGCGTTACAATGGTGTGTTAGCTTCTGCTTTATAACAAAGTGAATCAGCTATACATATACATATATCCTCATATCTCTTCCCTCTTGCATCTCCCTTCCTCCCACCCTCCATATCACATCTCTCTAGGTGGTCACAAAGCACAAAGCTGATCTCCCTGTGCCATGCAGCTGCTTCCCACTAGCTATCTTTTTTATATTTGGTAATGTATATAAGTCCATGCCACTCTCTTTGACTCAGCTTACCATTCCCCCTCCCCGAGGCCTCAAGTCCATTCTCTAGTAGGTTTGAGTATTTATTCCTGTCCTGTCCCTAAGTTCTTCATGACAATTTTTATTTTTTTTATTCCATATATATGTGTTAGGATACAGTATTTGTTATTCTCTTTCTGACTTACTTCACTCTGTATGCCAGACTCTAGGTCCATCCACCTCACTACAAATAACTCAATTTTGTTTCTTTTTATAGTTGAGTAATAGTCCATCGTATATATGGGCCATATCTTCTTTATCCATTCACCTGTCGAAGGACACTTAGGTTGCTTCCATGTCCTGGCTATTGTAAATAGAGATGAAATGAACATGGTGGTACATGACTCTTTTTAAATTATGGTTTTCTCAGGGTATATGCCCAGTAGTGGGATTGCTGGGTCTTATGGTAGTTCTATTTTTAGTTTTTCAAGGAACCTCCATACAGTTCTCAATAGTGGCTGTATCAACTTACATTCCCACCAAAAGTGCAAGAAGTTCCCTATTCTCCACACCCTCTCCAGCCTTTATTGCTAGTAGATTTTTTTGGTGATGGCCATTCTGAACAGTGAGAGGTGATATCTCATTGTAGTTTTGATTTGCATTTCTCGAATGATGAATGATGTTGAGCATTCTCTCATGTGTTTGTTCACAATCTTTATATCTTCTTTGGAGAAATGTCTACTTAGGTCTTCTGTCAATTTTTGGATTTGGTTGTTTGCTTTTTTGATATTGAACTGCTTGAGCTACTTGTACATTTTGGAGATTAATCCTTTATCAGTTGCTTCATTTGCAAATATTTTCTCCCATTCTGAGGGTTGTCTTTTGGTCTTGTTTATGGTTCCTTTGTTGTGCAAAAGCTTTGAAGTTTCATTAGATCCCATTTGCTTAGTTTTGTTTTTATTTCCATTTCTCTAAGAGGTGGGTCAAAAAGGATCTTGCTTGGATTTATGTCAGAGTGTTCTGCCAATGTTTTCCTCTAAGAGTTTGATAGTATCTGGTCTTACATTTAGGTATTTAATTCATTTTGAGTTTATTTTTGTGTATGGTGTTAGGGAGTGTTCTAATTTCATACTTTACATGTACCTGTCCAGTTTTCCCAGCACCACTTATTGAAGAGGTTGTCTTTTCTCTGCTGTATATTCTTGACTCCTTTATCAAAGATAAGGTGACCATATGAGCATGGGTTTATCTCTGGGCCTTGTATCCTGTTCTGTTGATCAATATTTCTGCTTTTCTGCCAGTACCATACTGTCTTCATTGCTGTAGCTTTGCAGTATAGTGTGAAGTCAGGGAGCCTGATTCCTCCAGCTCTGTTTCTCTTTCTCAAGATTGCTTTTGCTATTCGGGGTCTTTTGTGTCTCCATACAAATTGTGAAAATTTTTGTTCTTGTTCTGTGAAAAATGCCATTGGTAGTTTGATAGGGATTGCATTGAATCTGTAGATTGCTTTGGGTAGTAGAGTCATTTTCACAATGTTGATTCTTCCAATCTAAGAACATGGTATATCTCTCCATCTGTTTGTATTATCTTTAATTTCTTTCATCAGTGTCTTAAAGTTTTATGCATACAGGTCTTTTGTCTCCTTAGGTAGGTGTATTCGTAGATAACTTATTCTTTTTCTTGCAATGGTAAATGGGACTGTTTTCTTAATTTCACTTTCAGATTTTTCATCATTAGTGTATAGGAATGCCAGAGATATCTGTGCATTAATTTTGTACCCTGCTACTTTATCAAATTCATTGATTAGCTCTATTAGTTTTCTGGTAGCATCTTTAGGGCTCTCTATGTATAGTATCATGTCATATGCAAACGTGACAGCTTTACATCTTTTCCGATTTGGATTCCTTTTATTTCTTTTTCTTCTCCGATTGCTGTGGCTAAAACTTCCAAACCCATGTTGAATAATAGTAGTCATAGTGGGCAAACTCGTCTTGTTCCTGATCTTAGTGGAAACGGTTTCAGTTTTTCACCATTGAGGATGATGTTGGCTGTGGGTTTGTCTTATATATGGCATTTATTATGTTGAGGAAAGTTCCCTCTAAGCCTAGTTTCTGGAGGGTTTTTATAATAAATGGGTGTTGAATTTTGTCATAAGCTCTCTCTGCATCTATTGAGATGATCTTATGATTTTTCTCCTTCAATTTGTTAATATGGTGTATCACATTGATTGATTGGCGTATATTGATAGTCCTTGCATTCCTGGGATAAACCCCACTTGATCATGGTGTATGATCCGTTTAAAGTGCTGTTGGATTCTGTTTACTAGTATTTTGTTGAGGAATTTTGCATCTATATTCCTCAATGATATTGGCCTGTAGTTTTCTTTCTTTTTGACATCTTTGTCTGCTTTTGGTATCAAGGTGATGGTGGCCTCATAGAATGAGTTTGGGAGTGTTCCTCCCTCTGCTATATTTTGGAAGAGTTTGAGAAGGATAGGTGTTAACTCTTCTCTAAATGTTTGATAGAATTCCCCTGTGAAGCCATCTGGTCCTGGGCTTTTCTTTGTTGGAAGATTTTTAATCACAGTTTCAATTTCCTTACTTATGCTTGCTCTGTTCATATTTTCTATATCTTCCTGGTTCGGTCTTGGAGGGTTATACCTTTCTAAGAATTTGTCCATTTCTTCCAGTTTGTCCATTTCATTGGCATACAGTTGCTTGTAGTAATCTCTCATGATCCTTTGTATTTCTGCAATGTCAGTTGTTACTTCTCATTTTTCATTTCTAATTCTATTGATTTGAGTCTTCTCCCTTTTTTTGCTGATGGTTTTTTGGCTAATGGTTTATCAATTTTGTTTATCTTCTCAAGAAACCAGCTTTTAGTTTTATTGATCTTTGCTATTGTTTTCTTTGTTTCTATTTCATTTATTTCTGCTCTGATATTTATGACTTCCTTCTGCTAAATTTGGAGGTTTTTTCTTCCTCTTTTTATAATTGTTTTAGGTGTAAGGTTATGTTGTTTATTTGAGATGTTTCTTCTTTCTTAAGGTAGGATTGTAATGCTAAAAACTTCCCTCTTATAACTTATAACTCTTATAACTGCATTTGCTGCATCCCATAAGTTTTGGGTCATCGTGTTTTCACTGTCATATGTTTGTAGGTAGTTTTTGATTTCCTGTTTGATTTCTTCAGTGATCTCTTGGTTATTTAGTAGTGTATTGTTTAGCCTCCATGTGTTTGTATTTTTTACAGATTTTCCTGTAACTGATATATACTCTCATAGTGTTGTGGTCAGAAAAGATACGTGATATGATTTCAATTTTCTTAAATTCACCAAGGCTTGACTTGTGACCCAAGATATGATCTATCCTGGAGAGTGTTCCATGAGCACTTGCGAAAAATGTGTATACTGTGGTTTTTGGATGGAATATTCTATAAATATCAGTGAAGTCCATCTTGTTTAATGTATCATTTAAAGCTTGTGTTTCCTTATTTATTTTCATTTTGGATGATCTGCCCATTGCTGAGAGTGGGGTGCAAAAGTCCCCTACTATGATTGTTACTGTCAATTTCCCTTTTATGGCTGTTAGTATTTGCATTATGTATTGAGGTGCTCCTATGTTGGGTACATAAATATTTACAATTCTTATATCTTCTTCTTGGATTCATCCCTTGATCATTATGTAGTGTCCTTCTTTCTGTCTTGTAATAGTCTTTGTTTTAAAGTCTATTTTGTCTGATACGAGAAATGCTACTCCAGCTTTCTTTGAGTTCAATTTGCTTAGAATATCTTTTTCTATCCCCTCACTTTGAGTCTGTATGCGTCCCCAGGTCTGAAGTGAGGCTTTTTGTACACAGCATATGTACGGGTCTTGTTTTTGTTTCCATTCAGCCAGTCTATGTCTTTTGGTTAGAGCATTTAGTCCATTTACATTTAAGGTAATTATCGATATGTATGTTCCTATTCCCATTTTCTTAATTGTTTTGGGATTATTATTGTAGGTCTTTTCCTTCTCTTGTGCTTCCTGCCTAGAGAAATTCCTTTAGCATTTCTTGTAACGCTGGTTTGGTGGTGCTGAATTCTCTTAGCTTTAGCTTGTCTTTAAAGGTTTTAATTTCTCCTTCAAATCTGAACCAAATCCTTGCTGGTAGAGTAGTGTTGGTTGTAGATTTTTCCATTTCATCACTTTAATATGTTCTGCCACTCCCTTCTGGCTTGCAGGGTTTCTGATGAAATATCAGCTGTTAACCTTATGGGGATTCCCTTGTATGTTATTTGTTGTTTCTCCCTTGCTGCTTTTAATACTTTTTCTTTGTGTTTAGTTTTTGATAGTTTAATTAATATGTGTCTTAGCATCTTTCTCCTTGGATTTATCCTGCATGGGACTCTGTGCTTCCTGGACTTGATTGACTATTTCCTTTCCCATATTAGGGAAGTTTTCAACTATAATCTCTACAAATATTTTCTCAGTCCCTTTCTTTTTCTATTCTTCTATGACCCCTATAATTCTCATGTTTGTGCATTTAATGTTGTCCCAGATGTCTCTGAGACTGTCCTCAATTCTTTTCATTCTTTTTTGTTTATTCTTCTCTGCATTATTTAATTCCACTCTTTTATCTTCCAGGTCACTTATCCATTCTTCTGCCTCAGTTATTCCGCTATTAATCCTTTGTAGAGAATTTTTATTTTCTTTTATTGTGTTGTTCATCGTTGTTTGCTCTTTAGTTCTTCTAGGTCCTTGTTAAACGTTTCCTGTACTGTCTTCATTCTATTTCCAAGATTTTGGATTATCTTACTATCATTATTCTGAATTCTTTTTAAGATAGACTTCCCATTTCCTCTTCATTTGTTTGGTCTGGTTTGTTTTTGCCTTGCTCCATCATCTGCTGTGTTTTTCTCTGTCTTCTCATTTTGCTTAACTTACTGTGTTTGGGTCTCCTTTTCACAGGCTGCAGGTTCATAGTTCCCATTGTTTTTGGTGTCTGCCCTAAGTGGCTAAGGTTTGTTCAGTGGGTTGTGTAGGCTTCCTGGTCAAAGGGACTAGTGCCTGTGTTCTGGTGGATGAGGCTAGATCTTGTCTTTGTGGTGGGTAGGTCCATGTCTGGTGGTGTATTTTAGGATGTTTGTGACCTTATTATGATTTTAGGCAGCCTCTCTGCTAATGAGTGTTATGTTCCTGTCTTGCTAGTTGTTTGTCATAGGGTGTCCAGCACTGTAGCTTGCTGGTCATTGAGTGGAGTTGGGTGTTGATGGTGAGGTGGAGATCTCTGGGAGATATTTGCTGTTTGATATTACATGGAGCTGGATGGTCTCTGGTGGACTAATGTCCTGAACTTGGCTCTCCCACCTCAGAGGCACAGCCTGACAACTGGCCGGTGCACAAATAGCCTGTTATCCACACAGCTCAGAATAAAAGCGAGAAAAAAAAAATGAAGAAAAAGATAAAATAAATAATATAAAATAAAATGAAATAAAATTAAGTTATAAAAGTTAAGTTATAATAATTATAAAATAATTATTAAAAAATTTTTAAATAAAAAGAAAGAAGAGAGCAACCAAACAAAAAAAAAAATCTACCAATGATAACAAGTGCTAAAAGCTATACTAAAAAAAAGAAAAACAAAAACAGACAGAACCCTAGGACAAGTGGTAAAAGCAAAGCTATACAGACAAAATCACACACATAAGCATACATATGCTAACTCGCAAAAAGAGAAAAAGGGAAAAAAATATACATATCTTTGCTCCCAAAGTCCATCTCCTCAATTTGTGATGATTCATTATCTATTCAGGTATTCCAAAGATGCAGGATAGATCACATTGCTGGTGGAGATTTAATTTGCTGCTCCTGAGGCTGCTGGAAGAGATTTCCCTTTCTCTTCTTTGTTCACACAGCTCCTGGGGTTCAGCTTTGGATTTGGCCCCGCCTCTGCATGTAGGCCACCTGAGGGCGTCTATTCTTCGCTCAGACAAGACAGGGTTAAAGGGGCAGCTGATTCGGGGGCTCTGGCTCTTTCAGGCAGGGAGAGGGAGGGATATGGGAATGTGGGGGAGCCTGTGGCAGGAGAGGCCAGCATGACATTACAACAGCCTGAGGTGAGCCATGTGCTCTCCCGTGGAAGTTGTCCCTGGATTCTGGGACCCTGGCAGTGGCAGGCTGCACAGGCTCCCAGGAGGGGAGGTGTGGATAGTGACCTGTGCTTGCACACAGGCTTCTTGGTGGCTTCAGCAGCAGCCTTGGCATCCCACGCCCTTCTCTGGGGTCTGCGCTGATAGCCGCACCTCGCGCCTGTCTCTGGAGCTCAGTTAAGCAGCGCTCTGTATCTCCTCTCCTTGCTCACCACAAAACAAAGAGGCAAGAAAAATTCTCTTGCCTCTTTGGCAGCTCCAGACTTTTTCCAGGACTCCCTCCAAGTTAGCTGTGGCACACTAGCCCACTTCAGGCTGTGTTCATGCAGCAAACCCCAGTCCTCTCTCTGGTATCTGACCTCCAAAGCCCAAGCCTCAGCTCACAGCCCCTGCCCGCTCCAGGGGGTGAGCAGACAAGCCTCTCGGGCTGGTGAGTCCTGGTTGGTACCAATCCTCTGTGCAGGGATCTCTCTTCTTTGCCCTCTGCACCCTGTTGCTGCTCTCTCCTCTGTGGTTCCAAAGCTTCCCCCCTCTGCCACCCAGTCTCCACCTGCAAAGGGGCTTCTTAGTGTGTGGAAACCTTTTCTCATTCACATCTCCTTCCCAGACGTGCAGGTCCTATCCCTATTGTTTTGTCTGTTTTTTCTTTTTCCCTACCCAGGTATGTGGGGAGTTTCTTGCCTTTTGGGAAGTCTGAGGTCTTCTGCCAGCGTTCAGCAGGTGTTCTGTAGGGGTTGTTCCACATGTAGATGTATTTCTGATGTATTTGTGGGGTGGAAGGTTATCTCCATGTCCTACTCTTCTGCCATTTTCAGGAATCGGGATTTTTGTCTCCAGTGCAGGTAAGGCAGAATCTTCCTGACATCAGTATGGATTTTAAACACCAGTGAGTATGAAAGGACCACAGGTTTTTCTGCAGTTCTTTTCTAGCATTTGCCAGCCCCCATGCCTAGACTGATTTGAATTTCTCCCTGTGCCATTTATCTTCCCACTTCCCCTTCCTGCCTTCCACCACCCTTTGATGAATGGGTTTTTGTAATTCTAGCTGTTGTATTTTGTGGACTTGTTATTTTTGTTTTTCTGTGAAGTACATATATTGGATGTGGGAGGTAAAGGAGGCTCTGCTGCTCCTGGTCACTCCCTTTATAGCCATCACTGTCTTGTTTCTTGTAACTCAGGTTACATTTGTTCTCTTGCTGCACTACAAGGAAAACAAGCCTGAAGAGATGGAACAGGAGTTAAGACCTCACAGCTAGATCCTCACAGCTAGATCTGCTGGGTTTTGAGAAGTGATTTTCTTTCTTCCCCTTCTAGCGGAAAAAGATTTTTTCACGGGTACATTTAACGTGCCCCCAACTATAGGGAGGTACCAATTTTGTACAAGTGCCATTGCAACACAGAATGCTCAGAGAACCTGAACTTTTAAACTCTGGAGGTCTGAACTTTACTGTTGGCCACTGATGGGTCTTTCTGGTATTGCAAAGGATATTGGGTGCTGCAGATAGGAACTGAAATGGTAAACTTATTAAACCCATTAAACCTGAGGGAAAAAAATTCACTGAATAAATGATAACTTCTCTGTGCTGCTGTTTTCTCACTTTTTTAGAACTAAATGAGATAAAATATGTAAATTGCCTAGCATGGAGTGTATATCCAATAAGTATTAATTCTTCCATTTCCTCATTAACTAAAGAATAAGAATGCATCCAAAGTCACATAAGAATCACTTGCAAAGAAGGCTGGAATTCAAATGATTCGATATTTAAAATCTCTCCATGGATATATCTTAGGCAAACACAATACTTCTCACATCGTGAAAAAATAATGCTATCTAGAACTAATTCTTTGAGAGCCAGGGATGTCAAGTGTAATATGAATTCAAATATGCATATTCCCCAGTTTATTTGTGAAAGGAAGAAAAAGAGAATGAGAGGAAAAAGGGGAAAGCATAAAGTGATTGGCTAAGTTGTAGAAAGAGGCACAGTCTCATCTCCGAGGCCTTCCTCATGTCTCCCTTCCCCCAGGCACATTTTTCAGATTTTTTGCTTAAACATTTGATTCTGCAAAAGGAGCAAGCAGCTGCTTTACTATAATCACATTCTCTCTTGATTTTTACATAGATGTATGAAAACTCAAAGAAATGTCCAAAACAATCAACCCCTCCAACACAGAGCTTGTAAGCTCATAGGTTCACACATGCGCATGTGCACAACTGACAGCCTCTCTAGCTAAAGAGACATGAGACGATAATTTTTAAATGAATAAAGAAAAAAGATGGGAGATAGATAGATACAAGCAGAAGTATAGTATTAATATATACTTCCCACTCAACTAGACTAGTACCAAGTGTGTTACCCTAATTTAACCCTTTGTTTTCCACAGCTGAAGAAAATGATCAGTTTTATTTTTGAGAGAGAGAACTGTTTCCTGCAGTAGTAGAAAAATAAAATAAAGAGAAAAGCAAAGAATTGTGGTATTATCCGGGGCACAGTTTCTATTTGTGAAACTTTTGTCCTTATAACCCCATAGAAGAACCTCCTTTTGCAGCTAAAGTAAGGCCGTGTGTGTGTGTGTGTGTGTGTGTATGTGTTGAGGAAGGCTTATTACTATGGGAAAAATATTTTTCTTAATTTTCTCCTCAAAATGAGTCAAAGAATAATATCCTAGTTTGTATAATATAAAGTTAAATATCTTTGTAGAAAATATAATAATGTAATTTTCAAAAGACCTCATTTCTAGGCACAAAAGTTCATACACTGTAGGAAACAAAGGCATGGAGGCATTTTTGAACTTTTGACTTTTCATTTTCTTCTTCCTAGCCCATATCTCAATGGCAAATCTAAATAGACTAAAGACTCCAACTGCCGATGCAACAGGTGATAGTTTTATATGAAGCCTGTGAAAGAACTTTGTCCCTTTTTTCTTTGGTTCAAAGTGCACAAAGGGTGGTGCTATAGAAGCAGAAAGACTTTATAACCCAACAATTTCCATGTTACTTGGAACTGTTGCATCTCTGAGGCACATGGTTGTCTGGAGCTAAAGATGACTTTGTTAATATTAATAATCAGAAAGTAACTTTATAACTGGAAGAACTCCAACAGTCTGATTTTAGGAATCTAGTAGCTGACTCACCCTTCTTGTTTAAGCTATCAACTTCTGAGGAATTACTAGGTTGTGACAAGAGTTTGCATAATATAGCTTACCTGTTCAGGATTTTGCACTACATATTGCCTAATAGTGGTCTGCGGATATGTAGTGACTTTCACTGTTGGAGAATGGAGTTCCTGTGAAGAAAAGATAAAAGCTGCATATAATCATAGTTATTTAGTGACCTTGCAGCCAGAATAATAGGGAGCAATTTTCAGAGTGAAATTTTAAAAACCATTTACATAAATGATGACATATGAATTTATGTTTTGGTTAATTTCAGTCTGAAAAACATACATGAAGGAGTGTGTTTATGGGCTCAGCACCATGCTAGGTATTTCTATTATACTCATTGCATAGTAATTCATCACACATTCCAAACTATATTTGATGAGAGTTTCAAAATATTTGTTTCATTGTAAATGCCCCCACATGATTAGAAGAAAATATAGCTTAATATTTATTAATCAGAGTTTCTGTTTGGAAAGGACATCCTATATTTTAAAAAATGAAAGGAGACGCAAAGAGAAAACTGTGTGTGTGTACACTTAAACATTTAAATCTTCAGTGTGGTGGTGGGCGAGGGCCATAAATAATGTTAAAAGGGAGACAAAACACAAGAACAAAGTCATTTGTAAATTTTGGATGGAAAAAGAGTGGTATCATTAATATAAAGAGAGTTTTATACCTCGGTGAGAAAAAAAATCTTCACACTAATAGAAAAATGAGCAAACGGTATGAAAGCAGAAAAGAAGAAAAGCAAACGATTAACAAACAACAAAAATTATTCAAACAAACTAAGAATCAAGTAAACATAACAAAAGAATACCATATTTTAACTGAGAAAATGTTAAAATAATAATGCTGATGAGGGCACAGTAGGAGGAGCATTTTCCTGTGGAGAGGGGAAAGATTAAATAATCATGCATAAGCTGAAATATGTAGCCATCGAAATAATGATCTTGATAATACAAATTTACATTAAAAACTCATAACATTATGTAAGATTAAATGAGAATGAAGATATAAAACTGCATATATGGTATGATCTTAATTTTTTATTTGAATGGAAGAAAACACAACAAAATGCTAAGAGTACCATCTCTGGGTAGGGGATGGGTCATGAGTGAATTTTATTTTTTCTTCTTTATGTTCTTTTGTATTTCCAAATTTTCTAGAAAAAACATTTTTTGTCAGAAGTAAAATTTACAGCAAACTTAATTATAGAGCCATTTATTATGAAAAATAACAGTAAATGCAATTTTATGACTGGATTTCAGTGTAGTGAACAGCTCTGTGATTTAAGTAGACTTACTTTTCTGAGCTAATCCTATCTTGGTGGTCCATCCCATGGGGCTCCACTTTTAACTCAGTTGTAACCTTTATTCCACTGTCCTATGTTTTGTTAGTGTGTGACCCATGTTAGTCTGAGGTCTTTGGGAGTAGTGATTGGTTCCTATTCACCTTTGTGCAATATTTGGTACACACTTGGCAGTCAGCAAATGTTCGCTGAATAAATGCATGACTCTAACTGACCTAGCTCTAGGCCAGGCCGAATTGGTACATGGTAGGCAAACTTTTCTTTGATAATCTTACTTGTTCTGCATAATATCACCTTTTCCTCACTGTACCCCAGGTCTAGAGACCACCTTTTGTCCATTTGTCCCTTCACTATTCAAGTTCACATCGTGACACTTCAGTCTGGGCAGGCATGTTTTCTCAGAACAGTATCTTTCTCCCTCCTATCTTCCAAATCCTGCAGCCTTTATACTCCCCTCCTGTGTACTAACAAACTTAAGATGTCATATGGTTTATTTACTCAGAATTTACTTTTTAATATGTGGGACTAGCTCATTAAACACATATTTGTTAATATGGTATTTAATTATTATTACAGGTACCTACCTTTTGGAGATATAATGTGTACACTCAAAAATAATCTTAAAAGTGGGATTATTAGGTCACAAAGGTTAAGGGAACTTGAACTTGTGTGTCTTTCAAATCATGCACCTTGGAGAAGGGCTAGTTCTGACCCTGCAAGTTATTCTCTCTGGATATAAATGTACAGTATTATCATTCACAAAGCCACGTCCTCACTCAATCCAAGATCTAGGTACTTCATTTCTGCTCAGATCAAAGACCCTTAAAATATACATAATCAGTGGGAGATCCTTGGAGAAAAATAAACTGCACTCAAACAAAAGCAATCAGATTGAGTAGATAATGAAATTGAAAAACCTCAATCCACAGCACTTGCTTCACATTCCTATAATGGGCTGAGCTGACTTTCATATGTAAGGCTCTCCTTTCCAGTTTTATGTTCCTGAATTTTTGTGAATGTGTAAAGTTTTATGAGGGCCTAAAGATCACTTAAACAGACAAGCAAGGTTTACACAAAAAGAAAGTAATCTGATCTAACCCATATCTTATTTTACCTGTTCAATATTTGGGGTTATATGTACAGTGCTTGGGGCACAAGTAGATGTTTTCAGAGTTGTAGAATGAAGTTCCTGTTGATAGAAACAAAAGGGGGTTCAGAAACTGTTACTGAGCAGTGTCGTTTAAATGTCTTAGGTTCTTGGGCTTCCCTGGTGGTGCAGTGGTTGAGAGTCTGCCTGCTGATGCAGGGGACACGGGTTCGTGCCCTGGTCCGGGAAGATCCCACATGCCGCGGAGCGGCTGGGCCCGTGAGCAATGGCTGCTGAGCCTGCACGTCCAGAGCCTGTGCTCTGCAACAGGAGAGGCCACAACAGTGAGAGGTCCACGTACGGCAAAAAAAAAAAAAAAAAAAAAAAAAAAGTCTTACGTCCTTAAGGTATTATTATTTCCTTTATTTTTATAATAATCCAAATTTGTCAGAAATAAGAACGTTATTTAGTGCTTTCTTAGATGATGTCCATCTCTCCAAAGAGCACATTACCAATTCCTTTGTCAGCATTGCAAGTAATCTAATGAAAAATAATTTCTAGAATGCTTTCATAACAGTACATACTTTTTTCACTTTTAGTTTGCATCCTTTTTTTTGCTTTTTTGAGAACTCGCCTGATGTATCCCCCGATGTTATTGTATGTCTGCAATTAACAAGATTTAAAGTTTAACAAACAAAAACATTAAATGTAAAAAAATCTGAAACCAATATAGGAAACTACCTTTGAAAACTCAACTAAGACTACTGCTCTTATATTACTTCAAGCTGATTTTTAATTATGTTTCATGTGATCTGCTTCTAGTTTAATTTCAAAGAGTAGATTCTAATGTTAAAGAATGATCCATAAAGATGAGAGTATGATTTTTGATAATGTTTAGATAAAATGTTCACTCTATCGATTATGCTGGCATTCTTAACATTTTTCCCAGATCAGCAAATTGCATAACTTTATCAGTGTGTAAAGAGTCGACAGCATTACTCAATTTCTTCATACATTACTATAATTTACAACCAATTGACACAACTCCAGGATATATTCCTAAAACGATAAAAATAGTGTTTTCTTCAGATCAAGGAGGTATTAAAAATCAGAATCACAGACTTACAAGGGAAACACTGACAGACTCATATCAAAATATAGCTATAATGTAGGTGTAACGTGCTGTTCTTAAAACAGGACTGTGCATTTACTCAGACTGCCAAATGTTCTGCATGCTGTGGTTTTCCTTTTGGTTCAACTTGTAACATTTTCATCCTTCCTCCCTCTGTTACATCAACAGCAATACTGCAAGCTTAATGTTTCTAGGCAGACTTTGAATAGGTTCCCAGATTTCCTGCTGGTAGCTGAGGATAATTGCTCAGACAAATGCACAGAATTAAAGACTTTAGACCAAAAATGTACATGTTCTTCAGTTTAGGAAAATGGTTACAAATACAACCAAGTGCAGGTGGATTTGGCCCAGAGATCCAACAGGAATAAGTTCAGAAAGACAAAAAATGTGATTTTTAGTTATATAACAGTGCATGAATACACTCTAACATAAAAATTTATAAAGTCAAAAATCTTCCCTTAACCATCCTCCCTTCATTCAAATCTCTTACCCATATTTATACATACATGTATAAATAATATTTACTGCTTTTATTATTCTGCAATATAAGCCTAACAATATCTCATATTATAGATTAATGTCTTAATTCATTATTTTAAATTATAGTGTTCCATAATGTTTGTTTGATAGTTTATTTATCTATCTTTTTAAAACTGTTTCCAGGTTTCCACTATGCTGCAAAGAGCATCCTTGTGCAATGTGAGTACTTCTCTAGAATCCCACAAAGTGGAATTACTAGAGCACAGAGTATGTGCATTATTCATTTTAATACATACTGCCCAATTGATTTCTCAAATGGCTATGCCAATTCCACATCCATCAGCAAGTGTAAAATTACTCATGTGTGAAAGATGCTTTTATGAAAACTTTTAGCCTTTTTAGGCTGTAGCTAGTAATACTAGGGTTATTTTGAGAATACAGTTAGTGCACACTGCCTGGTACCTGGTTCTATAGATGGTAGTTCTTTCCTCTTCCCTTTATCCTATTCAAATATGATGACATCAGAAAATTAAACAGAATGAAACTTCACTAGCTATGTGGAGTAGCTTTTAAGATGAAAGAGTGTACTGAGAAGTTTTATAAACTTGCTGAAATTAACCCAAGTAAGAATACACACACATACACAAATATGTGTGTGTGTGTGTGTGTGTGTATGTATCTTACATATTTAAGGCATATATTGATAGGCAGTTACTTTACTCAGATGCCAAGATAGCAGATATTCAAAAGGCAAATTGGTGTATTTACACAAAGACTAGTCTAGTGCTAAAATGAAGAAATTATTCAATCTTCTTATATTTGGAAAGCTGGTACATTAATTCCACAAATTATGCTTTACTTAATTGTTCTGAGCCTTCATTATTAGAATTGATCTAGGCAAATGTGGCTTTTCCCATACAATCCTTATGGAAACGAAGGACAAATGGAATGACTTCAAAAAGTAAAATATTAAGGTGGTAGCTTAATATGGGTCAAAGAGATTAAGACGTATGGCAGTGACCAGAATGAGTTTAAATTACAGCAGTATTAGACTTACCATAAGATGGGAAAAAACCTATCTGAATATAAGGTATATTAATTTCAGAAAAACTTGCTAAAGAAAACCCTTTTCCCCTGAAAGTCTACGGAATTAGGTAAGTAGGGTGAGTAAAGGTCCAAAATGAACATTGTCTTGATGATGGAAGTTACTTTCAGTGGCATCTAGCGCTAGGCAGGATTGCAGCAAGTCATCCCACAAGTAGTCATTGCCTATTCTACAGGAAGTGATCAAAAATGTTTGTGAATGAATGAATGGATGAATGAAGAGGATGTCTTAGTTTTAAAGGCATCTCAGGAATAGAAATCTAAATCTCTCTCTTGATAACCTACATCAATGTTTAATTTTCAGCATCACTCATCTGTACAGAGCTTCCCTAAATCCTTCATGTTGAAATCATTAAATCTAATGAATAGTTACATCTTTTGTACTTATGCCCTCTATGCCATAGCCCCATGTTCCTTATAACAAAATAACTGAAGGCTGGGGAAGGGGTGGTGGTGACTATCATAATATAGTGGAAAGAGTCCTGTGCTTGAAGTCCAGAGCCCTAGGTTCTACTTCTAGTTATACCACTATACCACCAGCCAGTTATGATAATGAACACTCATGCCATCTTCCTGAGCTTGTTTCCTCATGTGAGAAACGGGATGTGGGTATGTTTAAGTGTGGACTGGAGGATCTTTAAGCCTCATTCTATTTCCGACATTCTGTGAATATAAGAGATCACTCCCAGCTTATTTTTCCATACAGACAAGACAATTTCAAATCCTTTCAACTTGTCAGTCTTGTTTTCCTTTGATGAAGATGATAATGACAACTAACACCTATTAAGAGCTTTCTATGCCAAATATATTACATAGATCATCTTATTTAACACTCAGAAAAACTGTCATCAGAAAGGTACTATTATAAAAACCTCACTTTACATATGAGTAAAGTTAGACAAAGATAGGTTAAGTAGCTAGCTGAAGATCACACAGCTAATACTAAGGTGTTGGGATTCCAACTCAAGTAGCATGATGCTACTTAATCACTAAATCCAGAACTCATAACCTTAATCACTATACGTTCCCACACCTATAGCCTGCCTCATTATATTTTCTGTTCAAGTTGTGGAACAAAATTCTACTGTTAGATTTGAGTAATTCCCATAATAGGAGACTAGATATTTGACTCTTTTTATTATTTACTATCAAAAGTAACTTTTTGGTGCCTGAAAACAAGAAATCCACCTATAACTGACCGTGTGAGAGAATAGCCCTGATTAAATATTTTAAACTTCTACAAATACAATAGGGTTTTTTTTAAAGTAGACAGCATTATATATTTAGAGTGTACATACAGAACTCTAAACTTAATAAAACATTGAATTTTTATTTAATTTTCATATCATTTAAGCCCTTTGATTTTGCAGGAAGGCCCTACATTTTCTGATCAAATATTCAACCTAGTATTGAGTCGTTTATTCCTGTGGCTCATATTTGCTAAATACATAAATATTGCCTGTTGGCAACATTCTTTAGGTAGAGTTTTGTTGAAAAATAATTTTGTTTATAATTAGTAGATTTAGGCTTAGTATGAAATCCAAGGGTGTTTTTCCCACGATGACTAAAGTCATTTTCTACTTTGGGAAAGTTGTAGCAGCCCTCTTCCCTCTTCCTCCTCCTCCCCACCTTTTTCCTTCTCCTTCTCCTCCTCACCCTTCTCTTTCCGTTTTTCTCCTCCTTCTCCTCTTATAAGTACATGTGGCATTACCAATTTTAAGATCAGAGTGGATTAAAATCAGTCTGCTTTTCTGGGATAATTTTACAACATCACTTGAGATAATTGTTCATACCTTTGTTTAACCTAAATCCGAGTTGGGATACAGGAATCAGATATCAGAGACTGTATGACATAAATAAGAGTCAAATATATAGATCAGGAATATCCAGTATAGCATGGTGGTTACAAGCATAGACCTAGAACTAGACTGCTTAGATTTAAATCCCAGTTCTACCACATACTAGCTCCATGAACTTGAGCAAGTTACATAGCACTCCTGTGCCTTTGTTACCTCATCAGGAAAAATGGGAATGATATTTGAACATTACTTACTAAAGTTTAAAATTAATTCAGTAGCTTAAGGGACATAGGCAGTTCCAGAGAGGCTATGAAACCCAGATCATGTGCTAAAAGAAAGGGAGGTGCATTTTTATTGAGGAGGGTTATTTCATCATTTTCCTCTATTTAAATATTTACTCCTTCAAAAAGTAAGGTTCTGGGGAAATTATATAAAGGATAGATACAGTCACCCCTCCGTATCCACAGGTTCTGCATCTGCAAATTCAACCAACGAAGGATTGAAAATATAAAAAAAATCTGGAAGTTTCAAAAAGCAAAACTTAAATTTGGTGTGCTCTCTCAACTATTTATATAGTATTTACACTGTATTTACAAATCTAAAGATGATTTTAAATATGGGCAAGGATATGCATAGGTTATATAAGATACTTGACAATCAGTTAGAAGAGGGCTTCCGGGAAGATGGCGGAAAAGTAAGACGTGGAGATCACCTTCCTCCCCACAGATACACCAGAAATACATCTACACGTGGAACAACTCCTACAGAACACCTACTGAATGCTGGCAGAAGACCTGAGACCTCCCAAAAGGCAAGAAACCCCCCCACGTACCTGGGTAGGGCAAAAGAAAAAAGAATAAACAGAGACAAAAGGATAGGGACAAGACCTGCACCAGTGCGAGGGAGCTGTGAAGGAGGAAAGGTTTCCACACACTAGGAAGCCCCTTCATGGGCGGAGACTGCAGGTGGCGGAGGGGGGAAAGCTTCGGAGCAGAGGAGGAGAGCACAGCAACAGCGGTGCTGAGGGCAAAGCGGAGAGATTCCCGCAAAGAGGATCGGTGCCAACCGGCACTCACCAGCCTGAGAGGCTTGTCGGCTCACCCGCCGGGGCGGGCAGGGCTGGGAGTTGAGGCTCGGGCTTCGGTTGGAGCGCTGGGAGAGGACTGGGGTTGGCAGCAAGAACACAGCCTGCAGGGGTTAGTGCACCACAGCTAGCCGGGAGGGAGTCTGGGGAAAAGTCTGGACTTGTCCAACAGGCAAGAGGCTTTTGCTTCCATCTTTGTTTCCTGGTGTGTGAGGAGAGGGGATTAAGAGCGCTGCTTAAAGGAACTCCAGAGAAGGGGTGCGAGCCGCTGCTAAAAGCGTGGACCCCAGAAATGGGCATGAGACACTAAGGCTGCTGCTGCCACCACCAAGAAGCCTGTGTGCGAGCACAGGTTACTATCCACAACCCCCTTCTGGGGAGCCTGTGCAGCCCACCACTGCCAGGGTCCCTGGATCCAGGGACAACTCCCCCGGGAGAACGCACGGTGCACCTCAGGCTGCTGTGACGTCATGCCGGCCTCTGCCGCCGCAGGCTCGCCCCGCACTCCGTGCCCCTCCCTCCCCCTGGCCGGAGTGAGCCAGAGCCCCCAAATCAGCGGCTCCTTTAACCCCGTCCAGTCTAAGCGAAGAACAGACGCCTACGTGGCGACCTACACGTAGAGGCAGGGCCAAATCCAAAACTGAGCCCCTGGGAGCTGTGCAAACAAACAAGAGAAAGGGAAATCTCTCCCAGCAGCCTCAGAAGCAGCGGACTAAAACTGCACACTAAACTTGATGTACCCTGCATTGGTGGAGTACATGCATAGATAACGAATCATTCCAAATTGAGAAGGTGGACTTTGAGAGAAAGATTTATGATTTTTTCCCCTTTTCCTCTTTTTGTGAGTGTGTATGTGTATGCTTCTGTGTGAGATTTTGTCTGTATAGCTTTGCTTCCACCTTTTGTCCTAGGGTTCTATCCGTCCGTGTTTTGTTTGTTTGTTTTTTAATATTTTTTTCCTTAATAATTAT
This sequence comes from Aethalodelphis obliquidens, assembly GCF_003676395.1. Lineage (NCBI taxonomy): Eukaryota > Metazoa > Chordata > Mammalia > Artiodactyla > Delphinidae > Aethalodelphis > Aethalodelphis obliquidens. The sequence continues at coordinate 2,223,442 of NW_020838061.1, forward strand.
TTTTTCTATTTTAATAACTTTATTACATTTTATCTTACGTTATTTTATTTTATCTTCTTTCTTTTTTTCCTTCCTTCCCTCCTTCTTCCCTTCCTTTCCCCCTCCCTCCCTCCCTCCTTTCTTTCTTACTACTTCTACTCATTCTTTCATTTTACTTTTTCTCCCTTTTATTCTGAGCCGAGTGGATGAAAGGCTCTTGGTGCTGCAGCCAGGAGTCAATGCTGTGCCTCTGAGGTGGGAGAGCCAACTTCAGGACACTGGTCCACAAGAGACATCCCAGCTCCACACAATAACAAACGGCGAAAGCTCCCAGAGATCTCCACCTCAACACCAGCACCCAGCTTCACTTAACAACCAGCAAGCTACAGTGCTGGACATACTATGCCAAAAAACTAGCAAGACAGGAACACAACCCCACCCATTAGCAAAGAGGCTGCCTAAAATCATAATAAGTCCACCGACACCCCAAAACCCACCAACAGATGTGGACCTGCCCACCAGAAAGAGAAGATCCAGCCTCATCCACAAGAACACAGGCACTAGTCCCCTCCACCATGAAGCCTACACAACCCACTGAACGAACTTTAGCCACTGGGGACAGACACCAAAAACAATGGGAACTACGAACCTGCAGCCTGTGAAAAGGAAACCCCAAACACAGTAAGATAAGCAAAATGAGAAGACAGAAAAACACACAGCTGATGAAGGAGCAAGATAAAAACCCACCAGACCTAACAAATGAAGATGAAATAGGCAGTCTACCTGAAAAAGAATTCAGAATAATAATAGTAAAGATGATTCAAAATCTTGGAAATAGAATAGACAAAATGCAAGACACATTTAACAAGGACCTAGAAGAACTAAAGATGAAACAAGCAACGATGAACAGCACAATAAATGAAATTAAAAATACTCTAGATGGGATCAAGAGCAGAATAACTGAGGCAGAAGAACAGATAAGTTCTTATTCCACAGATAAAATAGTGGAAATAACTACTGCAGAGCAGAATAAACAAAAATGAATGAAAAGAACTGAGGACAGTCTCAGAGACCTCTGGGACAACATTAAACGCACCAACATTTGAATTATAGGGATTCCAGAAGAACAAGAGAAAAAGAAAGGGACTGAGAAAATATTTGAAGAGATTATAGTTGAAGAGATTATAGTTGAAAACTTACCTAATATGGGAAAGGAAAGAGTTAATCAAGTCCAGGAAGCACAGAGAGTCCCATACAGGTTAAATCCAAGGAGAAATACACCAAGACACATATTAATCAAACTGTCAAAAATTAAATACAAAGAAAACATATTAAAAGCAGCAAGGGAAAAACAACAAATAACACACGAAGGAATCCCCATAAGGTTAACAGCTGATCTTTCAGCAGAAACTCTACAAGCCAGAAGGGACTGGCAGGACATATTTAAAGTGATGAAGGAGAAGAACCTGCAACCAAGATTACTCTACATAGCAAGGATCTCATTCAGATTTGATGGTGAAATTAAAACCTTTACAGACAAGCAAATGTTGAGAGAGTTCAGCACCACCAAACCAGCTTTACAACAACTGCTAAAGAAACTTTTCTAGGCAAGAAACACAAGAGAAGGAAAAGAGCTACAATAATGAACCCAAAACAATTAGGAAAATGGGAATAGGAACATACATGTTGATAATTACCTTAAATGTAAGTGGACTAAATGCTCCCAGCAAAAGACAGGATCGGCTGAATGGATACAAAAACAAGACCATATATATGCTGTCTACAAGGGACCAACTTCAGACCTAGAGACACATACAGACTGAAGGTAAGGGGATGGAAAAAGATATTTCATGCAATTGGAAACCAAAGAAAGCTGGAGTAGCTATTCTCATATCAGACAAAATAGACTTTAAAATAAAGACTATTAGAAGAGACAACATAGGACACTACATAATGATCAAGGGATCAATCCAAGAAGATATAACAATTGTAAATATTTATGCACCCAACACAGGAGCACCGCAATACATAAGGCACATACTAACAGCCATAAAAGGGCAAATCGGCAGTAACACATCCATAGTAGGGGACTTTAACACCCCACTTTCACCAATGGACAGATCATCCAAAATGAAAATAAATAATGAAACACAAGCTTTAAATGATACATTAAACAAGATGGACTCGATTGATATTTAAAGGACACTCCATCCAAAAATAAGAGAATACATATTTTTTTCAAGTGCTCATGGAACATTCTCCAGTATAGATCATATCTTGGGTCACAAGTCAACCCTTGGTAAATTTAAGAAAATTGAAATTGTTTCAAGTATCATTTCCGACAACAAAGCTACGAGACTAGATATCAATTAAAGGAAAAGATCTGTAAAAAAATACAAACTCATGGAGGCTAAACAATACACTACTTAATAACGAAGTGGTCACTGAAGAAATCAAAGAGGAAATAAAAAAATACCTAGAAAGAAATGAAAATGGAGACACGATGACCCCAAATCTATGTGATGCAGCAAAAGAAGTTCTAAGAAGGAAGTTTATAGCAATGCAATCCTACCTTAAGAAACAGGAAACAACTCGAATAAACAACCAAACCTTGCACCTAAAACAATTAGAGAAAGAAGAACAAAAAAACCCCAAAGCTAGCAGAAGGAAAGAAATCATAAAAATAAGATCAGAAATGAAATGAAGGAAACGACAGCAAAGATCAACAAAACTAAATGCTGGTACTTGGAAAAGATAAACAAAACTGATAAACCATTAGCCAGACTCCTCAAGAAAAAAAGGGAGAAGACTCAAATCAATAGCATTAGAAGTGAAAAAGGAGAAGTAACAACTGACACTGCAAAAATACAAAACATCATGAGAGATTACTACAAGCAATTCTATGTCAATAAAATGGACAACCTGGAAGAAATGGACAAATTCTTAGAAATACACAACCTGCCAAGACTGAATCAGGAAGAAATAGAAAATATGAACAGACAAATCACAAGCACTGAAATGAAACTGTGATTAAAAATCTTCCAACAAACAAAAGCCCAGGATCAGATGGCTTCACAGGTTAATTCTATCAAATATTTAGAAAAGAGCTAACAACTACCCTTCTCAAACTCTTCCAAAATATAGCAGAGGGCGGAACACTCCCAAACTCATTCTACGAGGCTACCATCACCTTGATACCAAAACCAGACAAGGATGTCACAGAGAAAGAAAACTACAAGCTAATATCACTGATAAACATAGATGCAAAAATCCTCAACAAAATACTAGCAAACAGAATCCAACAGCAGATTAAAAGGATCATACAACATGATCAAGTGGGGTTTATTCCAGGAATGCAAGGATTCTTCAATATATGCAAAACAATCAATGTTATAAACTATATTAAAAAAGTGGAGGAGAAAAACCATATGATTATCTCAATAGATGCAGAGAAAGCTTTCGACAAAATTCAACACCCATTTATGATAAAATCCCTGTGGAAAGTAGGCATACAGGGAACTTTCCTCAGAATAATAAAGGCCATATATGACAAATCTCCAGCCAACATTGTCCTCAATGGTGAAAAACTGAAAGCATTTCCACTAAAATCAGGAACAAGAAAAGGTTGCCCACTCTCACCACTGTTATTCAACATAGTTTTGGAAGTTTTATCCACAGCAATCAGGGAATAAAAGGAAATAAAAGGAATCCAAATAGGAAAGGAAGTAAAGCTGTCACTGTTTGCAGATGACATGATACTATACATAGAGAATCCTAAACATGCTACCAGAAAACTACTAGAGCTAATCAATAAATTTGGTAAATTGGCAGGACACAAAATTAATGCACAGAAATCTCTGGCATTCCTATACACTAATGATGAAACATCTGAAAGTGAAATCAAGAAAACGCTCCCATTTACCATTGCAACAAAAAGAATAAAATATCTAGGAATAAACCTACCTAAGGAGACAAAAGACCTGTATGTAGAAAATTATAAGACACTGATGAAAGAAATTAAAAATGATACAAATAGTTGGAGAGATATACCATGTTCTTAGATTGGAAGAATCAACATTGTGAAAATGACTCTACTACCCAAAGCAATCTACAGATTTAATGCAATCCCTATCCAGCTACCACTGACATTTTTCAAAGAACTAGAACAAAAAATTTCACAATTTGTATGGAAACACAAAAGACTCCGAATAGCCAAAGCAATGTTGAGAACGAAAAACGGAACAGGAGGAATCAGTCTCCCTGACTTCAGACAATACTACAAAGCTACAGTAATCATGACAGTATGGTACTGGCACAAAAACAGAAATATAGATCAATGTAAGAGGATAGAAAGCCCAGAGATAAACCCATGCCCATATGGTCACCTTATCTTTGATAAAGGAGGCAGGAATGTATAGTGGATAAAGGACAGCCTCTTCAATAAGTGGTGCTGGGAAAACTGGACAGGTACATGTAAAAGTATGAGATTAGATCACTCCCTAACACCTTACACAAAAATAAACTCAAAATGGATTAAAGACCTAAATGTAAGGCCAGAAACTATCAAACTCTTAGAGGAAAACATAGGTAAAACACTCTAAGACATAAATCACAGCAAGATCCTTTTTGACCCACCCCCTAGAGAAATGGAAATAAAAACAAAAATAAACAAATGAGGCCTAATTAAACTTCAAAGCTTTTGCACAGCAAAGGAAACCACAAACAAGACCAAAAGACAGCCCTCAGAATGGGAGAAAATATTTGCAAATGAAGCAACTGACAAAGAATTAATCTCCGAAATTTATAAACAGCTCATGCAGCTCAATAACAAAAAAAACAAACAACCCAATCCAATGGGCAGAAGACCTAAATAGACATTTCGCCAAAGAAGATATACAGACTTCCAACAAACACATTAAAGAATGCTCAACTTCATTAATCATTAGAGAAATGCAAATCAAAACTACAATGAGATATCATCTCACCAGTCAGAATGGCCATCATCAAAAAATCTAGAAACAATAAATGCTGAAGAGGGTGTGGAGGAAAGGGAACCATCTTGCACTGTTGGTTAGAATGTAAATTGATACAGCCACTGTGGAGAACAGTATGGAGGTTCCTTATAAAACTACAAATAGAACTACCATATGACCCAGCAATCCCACTACTGGGCATATACCCTGAGAATACCATAATTTAAAGAGTCATGTACCAAAATGTTCATTGCAGCTCTATTTACAATAGCCTGGAGATGGAAACAACCTACGTGTCCATCATCGGATGAATGGATAAAGAAGATGTGGCACATATATACAGTGGAATATTACTCAGCCATAAAAAGAAACGAAATTGAGCGGTTTGTAATTAGATGGATAGACCTGGAGTCTGTCATACAGAGTGAAGTAAGCCAGAAAGAGAAAGACAAATACCATATGCTAACACATATATATGGAATTTAAGAAAAAAAAATGTCATGAAAAACCTAGGGGTAAGACAGGAATAAATACACAGACCTACTAGAGAATGGACTTGAGGATATGTGGAGGGGGAAAGGTAAGCTGTGACAAAGTGAGAGAGTGGCATGGACACTACCAAACCTAAAATAGATAGCTAGTGGGAAACAGCCACATAACACAGGGAGATAAGCTCGGCGCTTTGAGACCACCTGAATGGGTGGGATAGGGAGGATGGGAGGGAAGGAGACGCAAGAGGGAAGAGATTTGGGAACATTTTTATATGTATAACTGATCCACTTTGTTATAAAGCAGAAACTAACAACAAAATAAAGATACTTGAGCATAAGTGGATTTTGGTGTCCGGAGCAGAGGTCCAAGTATCAATCCTCCTCAGATAGCAAAGGATGACTATACCTGCATACATACAGAAAAATATTTCATTCAGCTCTTTTCAAAAATTTTATGAATTTAATTCTTCTTCTACTGAAATTGTCATTCTAAACTTGTACTTTGAAAGTTTGTGGCTTCCTTTTTTGTTTCATTCCTATGTTTCCGTTAAAGCTGACCCTGTACTTTGGCAGCCCTTTGATCGCACATTTGCACCACCATGAATTTCTTTGAATTGTAATGATCTTAGAGGTAGTTCTATACGTAAATGAGTAGCTTGAATATATAGATCTGTAGTGTCCAGTAGAACTCCCTGCAGTGGTGGAAATGCCCTGTATCTGTGCCATACAGTTCAGTAGTCACTAGCCACATGTGGCTGTTGAGCACTTAAAATGTGGCTATTGCAGCTGAGGAACTGAATAATTAGTTTTATTGGATTTGAATTAATTTAAATGTTAATGTAATTAACCACATACTACCCTACTGGAAGTGTAGCTCTAGAGGAAGTATTAAGTGCATTAGGTAAGAGGCAGACTGCAAGCAAGCTTTAATGTCAGCATCACTACATTTTAAAAAGGAAAAAAAAACACACACACTAAAAAAAACTTCATTTCAAATATTGAGGTTCAAGTTCAAAGACTCTAAGAGCATGGGAACTTCCAAATTACTCTTTCTAAAGGATATTTATGCCAGTAAACATTATAAATACATCCCTGCTGCTCCAGTCTTTTGATCATATACCATGTTTCAGAAAATTGCTTTAATGGTTTTCCTTGTTAGTCTTTCTTAGCTAGTAGAGCCCTAATAAGCCTTTCAAGCATATGTGTTTACCTAATCTTCCCAGTGTCAAAGGAACCCTTACTTTATAGTCTATTCATTTAGTTTATTACCGTAGTTTGTGCAGCTATCAGCTTTTGTTGGCTATATTTTTATAAATCAATAATACAAACAGAAAGAATTATCCAGTGCTAACTCTGTGCTGGACACCTTCACATGTTATCTCAATACTCACTACAACTCTGAAGGAAGGTATTATTGTCCCCACTTTACAAATGAGGACACTAGGTCATGAGAGGTCAAGTTATTTATTCTGGGTAATACAACATTAACATGATGTGTCAGGCACTGTGCTGTGTAATTTTCACCGTATATTATCGCATTTGACTCTAATAACAATCCTATGACTTAGGTGTTATTATCACCCCATTTTATAGATGAGGCAACTGAAGCATATAGCTAGCAAGTCCCTGAACCAGGAATTAAACCAAAGAAGTTTAAAACCTAAGCTTACACTATTAGCCACTACACTTGACTGTTTCATAGTTCAGTTCTCCCCAAGTCTACCTCATCAATGCACATTTATTATTTGTAGTTCTCTCTGGGACACTACACATAGATTCATTTGCATGGGCACTTTCTCCACACAATGTTCTCTGTGACTGATCTTTAGGCTCTACGTAATATGAACATTTTCAGTCAATACCTATTGGCTTTCATTTTCCTATTGATAGCTCTGATCAAAGAGTTCAAGACCTCGGTGCAATATGTAAGGGAGAGACAGCAAGACTGCTGGGAACGAGAATTAGGTAATAGAAAAGATTACATGCATAGTACAGGACTTTGTTCTTTAAATATTTGGAATCTTGTTGAAATAAACATGGCACTCTTTCATGTTGCCTAATTTGAATTTTAAAACTTTACTTAAAAACTAATACATAATATAATGTTCCAAGAAGGAAAACCATGGGAGCCTTCTATACGCTCCTGTCAGTTTTAATGACTATGAGAATCACTGAAAGTAATAAAAGTGACTTAGGAAAAGGCTAGGCTGAATAGTTTCAAAAGAAGCAGTATCTTTAAAAACCACCTGAAATTTATGCTGACAGAATTTGCCAAGGCAAATGGCCATTTAAATAGGCCATTTAAATAAATTTTTGGAATAGTTTGGGAGATGCTTTTGTTAGAAACTGTCAAAGACAGTAACATGGTTAAACACTTGCCTTAGGTTATTGTTGAGATGCTGTTCTGAACTTTGTACATGAAGAAACATGTAAATTATAATGACCTCTGTTTATATGAAACAAACACTTCCTTAATTTAGGATAAAATCTATGATTCTGTTCTCATGTAAAGAAAGCAATAGAATGTAATAGTAATAGAACTCCTTCCACTCATCCCTTCCCTCCAAGGAAAATCTCTCATTTAAGAGACCCATTCCTGGATTCTTTCTTTTCTTGAAGGCAACTAGGAGAGAAAATAAAGTATACAGTCCCTTTGTAGCGCATGCTTTTTGACTTAATTTAAAAACTCAAAGTACATACGTTCCATTGGAAGCCAAAAAAGGATGGCTATTAAGATAGCTGCTGTTGTGAAGAAAAAGTTAGCTCAAATATACCTGTTTAGAAAGGTTTTCACTTTTAAGTAGGGTTTAAGAGCATGGCAAACTTGCAGTTATTTTACCAAGAATTGTCAAGAAAAAAAATTTGGATCACAACAGTTAAAGGAAAAGTTCACCTCCCTCCCCTTTGCCCCCACCACCTTTCTCTCTCTCTCTCTCTCTCTCTCTCTCTCTCTCTCTCTCTCTCACACACACACACACACACACACACACACACACACACACACACACACACA
>NW_020838061.1:2231907-2251246 GCF_003676395.1 Aethalodelphis obliquidens
ACACACACACACACACACACACACACACACACACACACACACACACAATGATAGCTCATGAGTGCCATTGACTCAAAACAGGCCTAGCAATTTATCAGACCTCCCTTAAACAAGAGACAATTGGCAAGGACATTTTCACCCAGCAATTACTTGCACTCAATTTCTATAGCTTCATTTAATTGTAAGTACAAAAGGGATGACCAAAGCTGAAAACTGGGCCTCTTTAGCCTTTAACCTCATTGCTTTCTCAGGCAACCTACTTCCCTGAATAATCATTCACTTTAGTGACCACTCCTTTGAACAACAATTTTTCAAAGCAACACACCCATCCCCACAGAACAGGAAAATTTTATGATAGTGTATATAAATCCTGGCACAGTAAGGGAACTAGCCACTATCTCTGTAACCAAAGAAAAAGGAAAAAAGTCATGTAAACAAAGAAAAGCCCAAGCTGGGTAATTATTGAGAGCAGAGGCCATTCATAAACTCACTCACATTCTCCCCTGGGCTGCTTTCTGGAGCTAAATTTGGTTGCAAGTTTCAAATTTAAAAAAATGGTAATCCATAAAACACAATCTCTAAGAGATCCCTTCTTGCATCAAAATGTTTTATTCAATAAAATATTGATGGCAAAAGCACAAAATTATATTTTAAAATGAAATCTAAACATATAGGACACCTACAGATCAGGTCGTGTATATCTGTCCTCAATATGAACTCTCCCTGGATAAGCAAATGGTATTTATCCAGATAATCATGGTGCTTCTTATATAATAGGCACTTAATAAATATGTGTTCAATTAATGAATGGTATTAAAAATATTTTATTTTGATCAATTTCTCTCTCTCACAACAGAACTCTTCTGTATATGTGGAAAATATCTTGAACTTCATAAAAAACTAAAATTAATGGAAGAGAAATACATATGTTCAATGCATATTAACATCAATGCTGTTCATCTGAGGCAGTGTTTCATTCTGAGTTAATGACGGTTGTTTAATATTTAGGCCTTTTAAAAGGTTGAGCCATAAGGTTTTTGTTTTCTTTAGTTTTATGTAGTTTCTAGAATTCCATTTATTTACAAGACTATATTCAGTTCTAAAATGCACATATGACCTTGATTACACCTGCTTTTGATTTTTTCCTGTTCATATGGATAAACTTAGTAATTTTAATTCTACCATCAATTTAGACAATTTCACCATACCTGGTTTCTATAGTCAGTTTTCTCTGAGAAACACTTTATCAGTCAGACAAAATAATAACTGAGGGAATCATAAAATATATCTGATAAATTTTAGACAAGAAGCAAAGCAACATTATATCTGGAGAAATTTAAAATATGTTTATGTCCATAAGCACTATTTTAGTGCACAAGAAAGGAAAAACGTGGGCCAAAAAGCCAGAAATAGAAAATACTAAAGTGCTGCAAAAAGCATTTGGTTAAATCCAAAATGTCTATTACATAAGCGAAAATTAAGATTCAGGAAGCAAAGCAGAGTGACATCAATTTCGGTTTCTCAAAGGGAACATATTTTACTACTGGCAATTATATATTTTTTTAATCTTAGGAATTCTTTTACTATCATCCAAACACAAAAATGCTAAAAACAATTCAAGTAAAAGTTTAATTGAATTCATGATAACTAACAATTGATTATAATACTTATCTTCCTAGCTGCCATGGTCACAAACTTTAGCATCAGAATAATTGCTATATACCAACTCAAAATGTCATTGAAACATGGCATATTAAGGAGAGAATTTTAAAGCATAAAACAAAAAGTGTTTTAAGTAATGTGTACTACTTGCTTGTGCTTGGCATGGTATATAATAAAGCTGCCACTACATTTTACTCATTTTGTTAACATGAAGGTAATTTCAGATCAATTTTAGGTTCTACTTTATATAATGCCATCCTGCCACTAAACAGGGAGAAAAGAAATAAAATAATAGAATAATAGTTTCCTAGTCACATTCTTTGTGGCAGCTATCTAAAAGTTTTCTTGCCAAATTATCTTTTAGTGGATTTATGAATGCCCATTGATATCGAACTCAGTTTGAAATTTTATAGTCAAATTTTCTTTCTAATTTCACTAAGAGAATGAAGATTCTTATTTTTTTTCCTTTACCACATATCTAGAAGTTCACCTCCCTCTTCCTTACCCAGCCCTTTTCTTTCTTTTCAATTATAAATCACTTCAGACTTCACAACACCCTCCATTCCAATTTCTTTTCCCTGTTTCTGAGGCCATACTTTCTGTCCCTAAGGCTCTTTATAAACTCCTTTGGGGAACTACATTTCAGGATAGAGCTAGTCTTGTGAGGATCACTTAGCAAATATCAGATAGAAAGGTGAGTCTCGTAAAAAACTCAACCAGCTTGGTCCCAAGAATATTAAAAAGGAAAGTTGAACCATGGAGTATACAATAAAGTGTGACCCTAAAAGTTATTCTGTGGTCAATGTTTATAATTTGCCAAATTTAAGCTTTTTAAATTTTTATCTATTTATTTTTCTTTTACTAGGAAGTTGATAAGAGGTTAACGTATTTAAATAACTACGCCAGATAGGGTGATTTTAGCATTCGTATGATAATGATAACTGTTGTTTCAACTTCCGCATTGTTTTGGGGCTACTCAGGAACATAGGTGACACCCACTTTGTTGTTCATTAATATCACTGAATACTGGAATGTACATTTGCACTATTATTATCACAAACTAGTAGTTTTGACCTTTTATTTTTCTTCCCTTTGACTTCAATGCAGGTGGAGTTTTTCTCAAATAGGAAATTACTGACAGTGAATACTGGGTTTTTCTTCATATTTTTCCCTCAAATTAAGCTAGGAGTGAAATAAAACAGGAAAATTGTGGCCTTTGTAGTTGTTGGGTTACCTATATCTTTTAAAACTTCTTTTTAAAATAGTTTCATTATATACTTTAGAAATGTTGCTTCATATCCTAATTAAAATTATTGTTTTGGGAAAAATAATCCATTTTATTCCAGATCAGCATAACAATGCAACATAGGATATCATCCCGATGGTTGCTTTTTGAGCTTTTCACAGTACTACTTGTATCTTGAAACATAATTTTAGTTTGGACTGAAGTTTCCAGAAAGCTTAAAGACATGCAAATTTAATATAAAGAGAGTCAAAGATGAAAACAGACATAGAGCTGTTAATTTTGTATTGTCTTACAGTGTTCTTTCATACTCATTGGCAAGTTTATTAACACAGATACTGATGTTAAACTAACCGCTTTAAAAACAAATTTGTTTCATTTTAAAGCGTGTCTTAGACTTCCACAATTTTTAGCTTTCATGTAACAGTTGCTTACATCTTGCCTTCCTCAATCTTATATTCACTCTTTCAATATTCCTTCTACTAATATTCATAAATTATCCACCTTGACTATGCAAGAACAAATGCATCATTTTCAAAAGATGAAACACATATGACAATTGAAATAGACATTGTGCCTGTCACTTATCCTGGAGTAGCATCCTATTTGCTAAACACAAATAATTGCTCGTCACTCCATACATGCCATTGCCCCTGCACCGCCATATTTGATACGAAAAAACCTGTTTACTTTTGATATGAAGTGAATCAGTGGGAACCTATTTTATAAAAATGATGGTATTCTAGTTGAGGATTGCTTTGTGGTAGGAGCAAAAGAATACCTCAGGTCATATATTCCAATCTAATTCAACAAAAAATGAACCATCCTATGCTCTAGTTAGATTATGAAAATCACTGGAACTCATAAACAAATGGCTACAAGAACTAGTAAATGAAAGAACAGCCAAGAGATGGAATTTGGGTGACCGTACATTGCGTATATAGCTGCAATCCAAGAGATAATATCCTGTAGAACAGAGCCAGAGAAGCAGAAAGAAAAGAAATGAGGTTCAAAAGCAAACAAAGGCAACAAAGATTTCCCTTTTCTGGCATAGCTGTCTTTGTGGTACCTGGGAACGGTCGCTCCAAAGCAAGCTTTGGTAGGAGGAGGCAGTTTTGAGAGGGGAGCACACTTCCTGTAAGCCGATGGGGTCCAAGGCCTCAACCACCTTGTTCATGGGCCCACTGTAGGTCCTCACTCGCTCATACACTACATTTTTTTCTGGAGGCTGCTGGGCTTGTCTTGACTGATGGTAGCAGCGGTAATGCTGGGGCTGGCACTGCAGCACTTCTGGGGATTGCTGAGTCCCACAGCTGCTGCTGCTCATCTCACTCCAATAGTTTGAGCTCATCATCTTCTCAGTGGTCACCAAGGTACTCCCCAGATGCTCTCCCTAAGGAACAAACAGAGAGAGATCATGAAAGAAAGGGGTAGGAAAGCAGGCAGGCAGGCACATGTTAGAAGCCTTTTATCAACCACCTCTGCCTATAGTGGTGCCAGGGAGAGATGGGAGTTACCTGAGCAACAGCAGAAGCAGGTCTGGCAGCTACAGAGGAGGCAGCAAATAAAGTAATTGAGTGCAAATGCAAAGTGGAACCACCCCGTGAGATTGCTCCAGGAAATAGTACTGCCACGCCCCTGAGGGGAGGAATCACTGGGTAGGTTTACCTGCCGGGAGAGGCCCTGCTTTGTTATGGAGATAGCTACTAGGCTGTCCAGTAGGGTAAGGAAGTCTGGAAAGAGCAGGAATGTGGAATTTCAGGGCTAAAGCCAGAGCTTCCAAATTCACAGTCTTGGAAATTCACTTGAACTGTAAATAGGCAAACAAAGACATGCCCATGCCAAAACTTACTGCAGAAAAAAGGTCACAAATATCACATGAAAGTGGCTTTCCCATGGTTCTTAAGCTTAGCAAAGGTAATTACAAACATGAGTATTATCATTCCAGAGTCCCAGACCAAAATAAGGGGTATTAGCCTAAGGACACATTAGTTTTCACAGATAAATCTGCATTCTTTGCAAAACCCAGCTAGTAATTGCAGTTAAGGGAGATTGCTATGAGGTTTCCTTCTAGCAACACTCTCTAATTTGTGGACCTGTTTATCTTGCTCCAGGCCTCGTGTGGCTTTCTAATTTAAATTGAGGAAGATTTGTCTAAATGATTAAATTGCTGTCTGTAGGTGGGAGATTTGGTCAAGAAAAATCTAACCATTCCAGAAACCCTTTGCATTTTAGCACTTATATTTATTGTTTCACATTTTTACAAAGGAATGTACCCTGACTTGATTTGTGCCTTAGGAAACACTGAGTTTGATTGCCTTTTTAATATCTAGTTGTTAAGGGAGCTGCAAGTCCTGAGAGGTGTCTTACCTGATATAATGAGATTAAATATGCTCAGCACTTATATTTATCACTACTTGAAATTACAATCATAAGGCCTACTTAACCACCAGGTTTTTCCCTGCAAGATATTTCAGCACCATGGAACTCTAGAATATTCACTGAGGGTGTCTTCAGAAAAGGGACATCTTCCTAGTGTGTATATATACCATAGAACCCAAGCACACCACCACCATTCTGGAGAGGAAGAGAATATCATCAAGCTGTCTAGCCAGATTTTTAATCTGCTAAGTAAACAAAAGGTAGTGACTTACTGGTCATTCACTCTGACCATGCGAGAAGCTTTACATGGAATATCTGTCATCCTCACAAATTTATGAGGGTTTATAGGTGAGGAAATGAGGCAGAGACACAGAGAGGCTGAAAAACTTCCCAAAGTTAAACTACTAGTAAAAAATGAGTCTGGGATTTGAACATAGAGCCTATAGCTCTACTATATTATACTGCTAAGTAAAAATTTAAATTATGTTCTGTATCTGGGCATCCAATACATCTTCTAAGTGGAAACCTAAAACAGTTTTGAACCATTAGCACGTTAAGTGACTTTAAAAAGAATCTATGGATTTTTTATGGAGGAGAGGTATGCAAAACCGACCTTAAAAACTCTTTAAAATAATTTATTGTATATTTATGTTTATATTTGCATACTGTGTGCAAAGCTTTCAAATCTAATCCTTGTTCATTATAATGCTGTTCCTCAAGGATCAATGAAAATTTAATTAGGAACACATGACCTGCCAAACAGCCTGGCAAAATATCAGATCAATAACTTGTTAATATCATTAGCAGTATCATTTTGAATAAGCTTTATATGTGAATAGGGAATGGGTATTAAGTGGGGTAATCCAGTCAGCTCTGATTGTTGAAATCTGAACTTAAACTACACACAAACACATATACACAGTGCTGTTAATATCTGCATCCAGTGCTATTAATATCTGTATCCTAGTAACTAAAGTAAGAGATTGAGATGAAGAATAAAAATTCCTTCATCCATATCTGCCCTTCACATTTCTTGGATATATAGCATTTTGAGGCAACCACCTTAATGCAGTTGGGCAAAGAGTAAAGTGTGAAACTGACACCCTCTTTCAATTCCTGAGCCTCATCCATCACTTTTCCACATGCCTGGATATGAGGAAAAGAGAGCTTGAAGCTCAGGGATACTATATAAGAAATGAGATTAGACACTCTCTGGCAGACAGACTACATCTAAATATGAAACAGATGTTGACCACCCTTGCACACCTCAGAGAGACTTACCAATCATTCTCACCAAAGTTTGTGCTCCTTCTCTGAGAATGCATTTGTGCCTTCGTTGATCTGCTTCTCCAATTGTTTTATTTCTCCTTTATGCAGATAATGTTAATACTCACCTATTTTTATTAATAAATGCATATAAATTATTTGACCATTTAATAATGGTAATTGCTCTGTTTTCTACTTGAAAACCCAAGGGCTTGACACTCTGCATTCCTCAGGCTTCATGATTATGCTACACTTCTTACACTGGTGGATGAGACAGTAAGAGTTGATTTCTTATTCTCAGCTCCAGACTTGTTCAGAGAATCCTTAATTATATTTCTGGCAGTTATTTTGTTTCACTCAGTAATATAGATATTTTATGTTTAGTACGGAAAAAACCTCATTTATGATGATGAATTTGATTTCCCCTTAGACGTGATATCCCTTTAGAAGCTAATTCAGTTCTAACAGACTTTTAAAATCCTTTAGTGTTTTTGATTATAAAAATAATTTATTCTTTAAAAATTAAAATAACTGAAGACATGGAAAAAGTAGAAAATGAAACTTCCCATATTGATGGTAAGAGCAAGGGATAGAGTAAGGATCAGGAATGTCTGCCATACAGACATTACATTACTGGTAATAAAAATAACAACATATATACACTACCAAACGTAAGGTAGATAGCTAGTGGGAAGCAGCCGCATAGCACAGGGAGATCAGCTCCGTGCTTTGTGAAGGCCTGGAGGGGTGGGATAGGGAGGGTGGGAGGGAGGGAGATGCAAGAGGGAAGAGATATGGGAACATATGTATATGTATAACTGATTCACTTTGTTATAAAGCAGAAACTAACACACCATTGTAAAGCAATTATACCCCAATAAAGATGTTAAAAAAAAATAACAACAGTGATTTGCATTTTGACTAAGCTGTTTTGAAGGTCATCTGAAGTCTTGACTTTACTTACCTCATAAAATTGTTATTAGGTTTAAATGAAAAAGTGCCTGCGAATTGTAATGCACTATCCAGATACAAACATTTTTAAATATACTATTAACAGATGGTGTTGTGTGATTTTTGTGAAATAGAAGGCTTTGAAAAGCAAAGCAAATATGAATGTCCCAAGAGGCTATAGGTCTGGTTTTTTAAAAGCTTAGCTACATAAAACCATTAAGGTAAAATAGTTCAGTTATTTATCAAAATTGATATACAGAACTATCTTAGAATATTAAATAATAACACTAATTATAAATTTAACACCAAATGAATTTTATAAGCATCAGCAGTGGAGTTTTCATTGTATAACTAATCCTGTACTCCACCTCTTGTTTTATGAGGCTGACTCTCAAATCTATCTCTAGCCCTGGCCCATTGCTTCAGGCTAATGGTGTAATGGTAAAAGAGTTAAAAGCAAAGTTATTCAAATATTTTTACTTTTGATTTCTCTATGATCAGGGAGAAGTATGTTCGTATAAAAAGGGTCGACAAACAATGGTCAGAGGGAGCTAAAGGCCAAGGTAGTGAGATGATTGTAGGAAAGCACCTATGTTTTATTAAATAGGTCCAAGTCACTTGATCCAACAGAACTCCATTCCAGCCTTCTGACAGAACTAAAAGGTGAGCTTGCTTAACTGTTGTTGGGAAAGTTTAGACTAGGCAATGTTTCAGAATATCAGATATGAAAAATCATTGTCTTGATTTTTAAAAAACTGAATGGCGAAGTTTACATACTGAACAGTTTAGTCTGATATCAATTCAGGTCAAAAGTCTGTATTGTATTATCAAGTGTCTGATGATACACATACTTAGAATAGAGATAGTTGATACCTGAAAGTCCTTTGGTATCCCCTATTATGGTTTCTGAATCTCTGTCCTTAAGTAAATTTTAAGTGTGACATAATTTTGCTCAGAAATAACTAACTCCGACATTCTAAGAGTCACACTAGAGAAAATCAGACCTCGATTCTGAACAGAGTAAATAACTCCTCTGTATGATATGAATGCAGCTGAACAGGCACCAAGTCACTATGATTCTGGCAGATCCCCAGGGATGCCTGACCTTTCCTGTGAAAGAGATTATTTTAGAACAGCATTTCTCAAAGTGTGTCCTGAATAACACTAGTGTACAGCATGTTATACCTGGAAAAGTGTTTTATGACCAAATAAGTTTAAGAAACACTTGGTTAAATATATTGCAAGAAGTAGCTTTATTGACATAATTCTTATAGGCTTTCATAAGCTAATGGACACTGTGATATTCTAAATGGGTCAACGGTGTTTAGATATTTTCAAGTTTTGTTGGTGATGAAATATATTTTGTGTGGAAAAACTTTAGTGACTGGTGCTTTTCAGACTTTTTTCTTCTCTATGCTTTTTTCTTGCTTTTTTTTTTTTTTTTTTTTTTTTGCAGTACGTGGGCCTCTCACTGTTGTGGCCTCTCCCGTTGCGGACCACAGGCTCCGGACATGCAGGCTCAGCTGCCATGGCTCACGGGCCCAGCCGCTCCATGGCACGTGGGATCCTCCCGGACCGGGGCATGAACCCGTGTCCCCTGCATTGGCAGGTGGACTCTCAACCACTGCACCACCAGGGAAGTCCCTTCCATATGTTTTAAACTAAACTCATTAGGTGGAAATTCATAACTAGTTTATAATTCTACCAATATTATGAAAACGTACCAAAGACCATTTGATCAGCCATATCACTATACCAGTGATACTTGAAGTTAGATCCCTGAACCAGAAGCAGCAGCTTCACCTGGAAAATTTTCAGAAATGCAAATTCTTGGCCCCCACACCAGATCTACCGAGTCAGAGACTCTAGTGGTGGGACACAGCAATCTGTTTAACAAGACCTTCTGGTGATTCTGATGCACAAAAAAGTATGAAAATCCATGAATTATACTAATATGTTGGGGGCAGGCTTGGACAAAAGAGGAAGGCAGTAGTGCCAGAGAGAAGAGACTTCCTGTGTATTGGGTAAGAAATTGTAAGCAGCTCAGGAGTGGGCGATTAAAAGTCTATGAGGTGATATCTCATTGTAGTTTTGATTTGCATTTCTCTAATGATTAATGATGTTGAGCATTCTTTCATGTGTTTGTTGGCAATCTGTATATCTTCTTTGGAGAAATGTCTATTTAGGTCTTCTGCCCATTTTTGGATTGGGTTGTTTGTTTTTTTGTCATTGAGCTGTTTGTAAATTTTGGAGATTAATCCTTTGTCAGTTGCTTCATTTGCAAATATTTTCTCCCATTCTGAGGGCTGTCTTTTGGTCTTGTTTATGGTTTCCTTTGCTGTGCAAAAGCTTTGAAGCTTCATTAGGTCCCATTTGTTTATTTTTGTTTTTATTTCCATTTCTCTAGGAGGTGGGTCAAAAAGGATCTTGCTGTGATTTATGTCATAGAGTGTTCTGCCTATGTTTTCCTCTAAGAGTTTGATAGTGTCTGGCCATACATTTAGGTCTTTAATCCATTTTTACTTTACTTTTGTGTATGGTGTTAGGGGGTGTTCTAATTTCATACTTTTACATGTACCTGTCTAGTTTTCCGAGCACCACTTATTGAAGAGGCATCTCACACCGGTCAGAATGGCCATCATCAAAAAATCTAGAAACAATAAATGCTGGAGAGGGTGTGGAGAAAAGGGAACCCTCTTGCACTGTTGGTGGGAATGTAAATTGATACAGCCACTATGGAAAACAGTATGGAGTTTCCTTAAAAAACTACAAATAGAATGACCATATGACCCAGCAATCCAACTACTGGGCGTGTACCCTGAGAAAACCATAATTCAAAAAGAGTCATGTACCAAAATGTTCATTGCAGCTCTATTTACAATAGGCTGGACATGGAAGCAACCTAAGTGTCCATCAACAGATGAATGGATAAAGAAAATGTGGCACATATATACAATGGAATATTACTCAACCATAAAAAGAAACGAAATTGAGTTATTTGTAGTGAGGTGGATGGACCTAGGGTCTGTCACACAGAGTGAAGTAAGTCAGAAAGAGAAAAACAAATACCATAAGCTAACACATATATATGGAATCTAAGAAAAAAAAAAGGTCATGAAGAACCTAGGGGTAAGATGGGAATAAAGACACAGACCTACTAGAACATGGACTTGAGTATATGGGGAGGGGGAAGGGTAAGCTGTGACAAAGTGACAGAGTGGCATGGACATATATACACTACCAAACGTAAAATAGATAGCGAGTATGAGGTAGCCGCATAGCACAGGGAGATCAATTAGGTGGTATGTGACCACCTAGAGGGGTGGGATAGAGAGGGTGGGAGGGAGGAAGACACAAGAGGGAAGAGATACGGGATCATATGTATATGTATAACTGATTCAGTTTATTATAAAGTAGAAACTAACACACCATTGTAAAGCAATTATACTCCAATAAAGATATTTTAAAAAAAAGTCTATGAGGAAGTAGAGGTGAGCTACAAACTTGGGTAAGAGTCTCTCTGTTCTATGTATATAAAGAAGTTAGAATAAGAATGAACTACAGTGTAGTACATTAATTATAGCTATCTAAGGTATTCTGATATTAATATTTTCATCTTAATAAAAGGAGAATATTGAAGGTTATATAGTGTAGTGTTGATGAGCAGGTTCTTTGAAGAAAAATCAATGAAATTGATAATCCTCTAACAAGATAAAGAAAAAAGTAAAAATAACCAAAATCATGAATAAAAGAAGAGATATCACTACTGACTCCACAGACATTAATAGGATAATAAAGTACCCTATGAACAACTCTATGCACATACATTCTCCAATTTAGATGAAATGGACCAATTCCTTGAAAACCACAAACTACCACAACTCAGACAAGATGAGATAGATAAACTGATTAACCCTATATCTATAAAAGAACTAGAATTCATAATAGTAAACCTTCCAAAAAGAAAAATGCTGAATTTCACCAAATATTTAGGGGAAAAATCAATACATTTTCTATACAATCTCATCCAGAAAACAGAAGAGGAAGGAACACTTACTAATGCTGGTAAGTGTTTTGAGACCAGCATCAAAAGAGACAAAGACAATACAAAAAAGAAAACTATAAAACAACAACCCTCATGAATATAAACTCAAAAATCCTCAACAAAATGTTAATTCAAATCCAACAATATATAAAAAGAATAATATATTATCAACAAGTAGAGTTTATCCCAGGAATGCAAGACTGACTCAACATTTGAAAATCAATCAATATAATTCACCATATTAACAAACCAAAAAAGAAAAAAAATGTATAGTCGTCTCAGTTGATGCAGATAAAGCAGTTGACAGGATCCTACATTCATGGTTGATGATAAATCTGATAAAGGATACCCAAAAAAAAGACCTACAGCAAATATACTTAATGGTGAAAGCCTGAATGTTTTACCCCTACAATCAGAAACCAGCAAGAACATCTGCTCTCATCACTCCTTGAAGTCACTGACAATGGAAAAAGGGAAGAAAACAAAATAAAAGAATTCCAAATTTGAAAGGAAAAGAATAAAACTCCCCTATTAGCAAATGACATGATTGTCTATGTAGACAATCCCAAGGAATCTACAAAAAACCTCTTGGAACTAATGTAAGTAAGTTTGGGACGACTGCAGGTTGGTAAGATGAACATACAAAAATCAATAGTATTTCTATACACTACCAATGAACAAGTGGAAATTGAAATAAAAACAAACAATATCATTCACAATACCTCCCAGGGAAATATTAAAGTATATATCAAAAAATATATGAACTGTATGCTGAAAACTACAGAACACTGATGAAAGATATCAAACAAGGCCTAAGTAAACAGAAAACACCCCATGTTGATGGACTGGAAGATTCCATATAGTTATAATGCCAATTGTCTCCAAATTCATCTATAATTTTTTTAACATCTTTATTGGGGTATAATTGCTTTACAATGGTGTGTTAGTTTCTGCTTTATAACAAAGTGAATCAGTTATACATATACATAAGTTCCCATATCTCTTCGCTCTTGCATCTTCCTCCCTCCCACCCTCCCTATCCCACCCCTCTAGGTGGTCACATACCACCTAGCTGATCTCCCTGTGCTATGCGGCTGCTTCACACTAGCTATCTATTTTACGTTTGGTAGTGCATATATGTCCATGCCACTCTCTCACTTTGTCACAGCTTACCCTTCCCCCTCCCCATATCCTAAAGTCCATGTTCTAGTAGGTCTGTGTCTTTATTCCCATCTTACCCCTAGGTTCTTCATGACCTTTTTTTTTTTCTTCTCCTTCTTAGATTCCATATATATGTGTTAGGATATGGTATTAGTTTTTCTCTTTCTGACTTACTTCACTCTGTATGACAGACTCTAGGTCCACCCACCTCACTACAAATAACTCAAATTTGTTTCTTTTTATGGCTGAGTAATATTCCATTGTATATATGTGCCACATCTTCTTTATCCATTCATCTGTTGATGGACACTTAGGTTGCTTCCATGTCCTGCCTATTGTAAATAGAGCTGCAATGAATATTTTGGTACATGACTCTTGTTGAATTATGGTTTTCTCAGGGTACATGCCCAGTAGTTGAATTGCTGGGTCGTATGGTAGTTCTATTTTTTAGTTTTTTAAGAAAACTCCATACTGTTCTCCATAGTGGCTGTATCAATTTACATTCCCACCAACAGTGCAAGAGGGTTCCCTCTTCTCCACACCCTCTCCAGCATTTATTGTTTCTAGATTTTTTGATGATGGCCATTCTGACCTGTGTGAGATGATATCTCATTGTAGTTTTGATTTTCATTTCTCTAATGATTAATGATGTTGAGCATTCTTTCATGTGTTTGTTGGCAATCTGTATATCTTCTTTGGAGAAATGTATTTAGGTCTTCTGCCCATTTTTGGTTTGGGTTGTTTCTTTTTTTGATATTGAGCTGCATGAGCTGCTTGTAAATTTTGGAGATTAAACCTTTGTCAGTTGCTTCATTTGCAAATATTTTCTCCCATTCTGAGGGTTGTCTTTTGGTCTTGTTTATGGTTTCCTTTGCTATCAAAAGCTTTGAAGTTTCATTAGGTCCCATTTGTTTATTTTTGTTTTTATTTCCATTTCTCTAGGAGGTGGGTCAAAAAGGATCTTGCTGTGATTTATGTCATAGAGTGTTCTGCCTATGATTTCTTCTAAGAGTTTGATAGTGTCTGGCCTTACATTTAGGTCTTTAATCCATTTTTAGTTTAGTTGTGTGTATGGTGTTAGGGAGTGTTCTAATTTCATACTTTTACATGTACCTGTCCAGTTTTTCCAGCACCATTTATTGAAGAGGCTGTCTTTTCTCCACTGTATGTTCTTGCCTCCTTTATCAAAGATAAGGTGACCATATATGTGTTGGTTTATCTCTGGTCTTTCTATCCTGTTCCATTGATCTATATTTCTGTTTTTGTGCCAGTACCATACTGTCTTGATTACTGTAGCTTTGTAGTATAGTCTGAAGTCAGGGAGCCTGATTCTTCCAGCTCCATTTTTCATTCTCAAGATTGCTTTGGACATATGGGAGCATATGTATATGTATAACTGGTTCACTTTGTTATAAAGCAGAAACTAACACACCATTGTAAAACAATTATACTCCAATAAAGATGTAAAAAAAAAAAAAAAACGATTGCTTTGGCTCTTTGGGGTCTTTTGTGTTTCCATACAAATTGTGAAATTTTTTGTTCTAGTTCTGTGAAAAATGCCAGTGGTAGTTTGATAGGGATTGCATTCATCTATAAATTTAATGCAATCCCAGTAAAAACTCCAACAATATTCTTTGTATATATACACAAGTGGATTATAATACTTATATGGAAGGATAATGGTACTAGAATAGCCATAACCATACTAATTTTGAAAAAAAAAGCAAAGTTGGAGGACACACACTACTCAATATTAAGATCTATTGTAAAGCTACAATAATCAAGACTGTGGTATTGGAGAAAAGATAGATACATAGATTGATGAAATCAGAAGAGAGAGTCCAGATACAGACCCAAGATGTAAAGACACTTCTATGGAGAAAGGCAAGTCTTTTCAACAAATGGTACTGGAACACTGAATATACACATGCAAAAATAAAAGATGAACGTAAACCTGAACTTTTCACTATATACAAAATTTAACCCATAATGGATCATAGGCCTAAATCTATGAAACTATGAAACTACAGTTTATAGTTTATAAAAAAACTGTAAAACTATAAAAACTCATAGAAGAATACATAGGAACAAATTTTCATACCCTTGGGTAAGCAAAGACTTCTTAATTATGACATCAAAAGCAAAATTTGTAAAAGAAAAACTCACTAAATTGGATTTCACCAAAATTAAATCCACTAAATTGAGTTTCACCAAAATTAAAAACTTTGCTCTGCTAAGTACACCATAAATAGAATGAGAAGACAAGCCACAGTCTGGCAGACAATATTTGCAAATTGCATATCTGATAAAAGACTTGTATCCAGAATACATTTTAAAAACTCCCGAACTTCAACAATAAGAAAACAAACAACCCAATTACTAAAGATGGACAAAAGATTTTGACAAACAATTCACCAAAGAAGATAAAAGGATGACAAATAAGCTTGTGAAATATGCTCAGCATCACGAGTCATCAGGGAAATTTAAATTAAAGCCATGAGATACCATTAAATACTTATTAGATTGGAAATAAATAGTAATAAAAACCTGACACTAGCAAGTGCTGACAAGGATGAGAAACAATTGGAACACTCTACCATTGCTGGTGGAAGTACAAAGTGGGTGCAGCCACTTTGAAAAAGAGTTTGGCAGTTTCTTACAAATTTAAATATAGACTTACCATGTGACTCATCAATCACACTTCCAGATACTTATCCTAGAGAAGTTAAAACTTATGTTTACACAAAAGCCTACATGCAAATGTTTATTACAGCTTTATTCATAATTGCTCCAAACTGGAAACAGCCCAGAGGCCCTTCAACTGTTGGACATCCATACAATGGAACACTACTCAGCAGTAAAAAGGAATGGATTTTATACATGTAACAACATAGATGAATCTTAAGTGTACTTTACTAAGTTAAAGAATGCAGACCCAAAAGGATACATATTATATTATTCCATTTATGAGTTTATGGAAAAGATAAATCTATAGGACAATGGATACCAGGGGTTAGTGCTGAGAAGAGGGTCTGAATACAAAGCGGGTAGCATGAGGGAATTCTTTGGGGTATTGGAATTGTTCTTTATTCTATCAGTGATGGTGATTTCAAGGGTTCATGCATGCATTAAAATTCATAGAACAGTACACTAATAGAAAATTTAATTTTACTGTATGTCAACTAAAAATAATAGTAATGAACACTTTTTTAAAAAAAATCCAGATAGCCATTAGCACTGGGATTATGACTTCCTGATGGGCAGGTCAGGCATACATGGCCCAAAGTAAGCCTTCAGTCTCCTTGGTGAGTACTTTCTTGAAGGAGAGGGATAGTATTAACTGTGAGGTCATGAATTACTAACAGGTTATATCCAAAGAAAACAGTTATCTATTATCAAGTAGGCATTCCTTACTCTGATGATAGGAAGAAGTCATTGGGGGGGGCATTTCCCCCGGTTTTCTGTCCTCTCAGACCTTTTTTCAAGACTCACCAAATGTGCATTTGTGTAGCTACATAAAAAGGTTGATATTTGTCAGTGTCATTCTTTGGGAGAAATTAACTACTTGTGAGTAGAGTAACCATGACTACCTTTCATTTTCTTCTTCTCCCTTCTCCCTTTTAAAAGCAAAACAAAAATATTAAAATTGTCATATGCTTTTGTATAGGTAATTCTGCAACCGATTAGAAATGACTATAAATATACACACGAGTCAGAGGTGTTACAGTTCATTCATAGTGTACCCTGCTAATTTTTATGATTTAAACAATAAAAAGTATGGCAATTAGTCACTTTCATTTTCTGTCAATGTTAAATGCAGCAGATTATTTAGGATCTAAAATAAACAGGTTTATTTTATTATAAATCAAAGTCAAATGGACATTCCAAGTGGGCTAACAACTTTCTTTTTAAGCATGGCATTTGCAACATCAAAATCTTCTATCTGCTTTATTTTTAGTTAAATTAGATAAAATTGAAGTGATTCCCTTAGAAAGGACATTTTTCTAAAGGAGCCATTTTCTCTAAAAGTCCAGATAGTAAATAATTTAGGATTTACAGGCCATAGAGTCTCTTACTTAACTACTCAACTTTGCCTTGCACTGCAAAAGCAACCATAGATGGGGCTTCCCTGGTGGCGCAGTGGTTGAGAGTCCGCCTGCCGATGCAGGCGACATGGGTTCGTGCCCTGGTCCGGGAGTATCCCACATGCCGCGGAGTGGCTAGGCCCATGAGCCATGGCCGCTGAGCCTGCATGTCCGCAGCCTGTGCTCCGCAGCGGGAGAGGCCACAGCAGTGAGAGGCCCGCGTACCGCAAAAAAAAAAAAAAAAGCAGGCATAGATAACGTGCAAAGAAATGAAAGTGGCTGTGTTACAATAAGATTTTATTTACAAAAAAATGTGTCAGCCATAGCTTGCCAACCCCTGCAATATAGGGGATGATAAGTTTTCTTTGATGTTGCTGCAATGGATAGAATGGCTGAACAATGAAAATGGGTCTTTTCTCATACCGCTCAGAAAATTTAACTCCAAACGGGTCAACGACTTAACATTAGACCTGATGTCATAAAACTCCTGGAAGAAAATGTAAAGAAGAAGCTCCTCGACATTGGTCCTGGCAATGATTTTTTGGATATGACACCAAAAACAGAAACAACAAAAGCAAAAATGAACCAGTGGGACTGCATCAAACTTAAAAGCATCTGCACAGCAAAAGAAGCAGTCAATAAAATAAAAAAGCAGCCTACAGAATGGGAGAAAAATTTTGCAAACTGTATATCAAATAAGAGGTTAACATTCAAAAAAGAACTCACACCACTCAATAACAACAACAACAAACAGTCCAGTTAAAAATGGGCAGTGAACTAATTAGACATTTTTACAAATATGACATCCAAATGGCCAACAGATACATGAAAAGATTCTCAACATCACTAATCATCAGGGTAATGCAAATCAAAACCACAGTGAGATATCACCTCATACTTGTTAGAATGGCCATCATCAAGAAGACAAGGAAGGGACTTCCCTGGTGGTCCAGTGGGTAGGACTCTGCGCTTCCACTTGCAGGTTCGATCCCTGGTCAGGGACCTGCAAGCTGTGCAGCATGGCCAAAGAAACAAAAATGAAAAAAGAAAAGAAAAATGGAGGATTCTCAAAATTTTAAAAGTTCATCTACCATATGATCCAGCAATTCCACTTCTGGGCAAAGATCAACCCAAATATCCAAGAATGCCTTGCTCTATTCGTAATATGGACAATTATGCAACCATTAATATTATATCATAGAAACATTTAATTTCATGGATAATGTTCATAAAATAATAAATTAACAAGTGGAAAAGTAGGTCACATAAGATGTGATTTCATTTTGGTAAAGAAAAAAATATGCATACATAGAAAAAAGACTAGAAGGACACAGCAAAATGCCATTTTGAAATAATGTATTTATAAGAATTTTTATTTGCTTTGTGTTTTACTGTTTTCCATATTTCCTACAATTAATATATGTTTATTTTGTAATATGAAATATTATTTTAAAGCAACATTTATTTTTCTTTCCTAATTCTAGCAGTAATTCATGTCTACTGTAAAATATTTGGAAAACCTAGAAAGTTATAAAAAAGAAATAAAGCCTCTGTAATACCACCACCAGCAAGAGACTGTTTTGCACATTGTATATTAGGATGGTTTCATCCACAGGTAATAGAAAACTTGACTCAATGTGGCATAAACAATAAGGATATTTATTATCTTAATAACGATCCCAGAGGTAGGAAGAGATTCAGAGATGGTTGATTCAGCAGCTCAATGATATCATTATGTTGTTAATTCTGGAGGCAGAGGTGTCTCTCGAACCTGTTCTCCACAGTATCCTACAGCAATTTCCTCTTATGTTTATATGATACTTGCCAGTAGCAACCAGGGTTACAGGCTTCCTCATTCACATCCAGCAGCAGAAATAATATCCCTCTCACACAATCTGGAAGAACAAGTTGATTGGAAGCCCTTCAGTGGAACTGGACCAACTTGGGTCATATGCTCAGTCCTCGATCTATTAGACTTACCTCTGGAAAAAGAGGTAAGGTCTGTTTTCCCTGAGGCATATGAACTGAAATGGGAAAGAATGGATACCTAAACAAGATTGAGATTATTTAGAAAAGAGGAAGGGGAGAGTGATTATTAGAGAATCAACAATGTTTATTACATATATATTACTATTATAAAAATACATCACTTATGTATGTCTTAACATCTTCGTACATCTCACAGATCCTATAATCCTCTTTTGCAAAAATAAAAAGTAGTACTTGATAAATGTTTGATAATTTCTTGAAGACAAGTCTTTTATTCTACTTATGTATCTCCCTTGTCACCTAGCAGACTACTGGGAGCTAGAATAATAAAATTTGAGGGTTGGAAAGTAACCTAACTATCATTTTATTCTATGCTACTATGTTCAAGAGGTTCTCAAAAGTATGCAGCAAATATCTTTTTTTTTATGTGGACCATTTTTTAAAGTCTTTACTGAATTTGTTACAATATTGCTTCCATTTTTTATGTTTCTTTCTGTTTTTTTGGCCCTGAGGCATGTGGGATCTTAGTTCCCCAACCAGGGATTGAAACCCCAC